>NW_027171774.1:115000-127728 GCF_036898095.1 Palaemon carinicauda | reverse complement strand
TAGTGTTATGCTAGATATAAGTATTGATATTTACATGATTATATGTTTATGATATTAATGTTGTATACATATAAATGTATATATGCATATGTATGTATGTGTATATATGTATATATGTATATATGTATGTGTATATATATGTATATATGTATGTGTATGTATATGTATGTGTATGTGTATGTATTTATGTATATATGTATATGTATTTGTATATGTATGTATGTATATGTATATATATATATATATATATATATATATATATATATATATATATATATATATATATATATATATATATATATATATATATATATATATATATATATGTATATATATTTGTATGTTTGTGTATGTTTTGCTTATGTATTTATATAGATAAGGCTACCGCATTGACATATAAATAAACTGTACTGAAAGTAAAAAAAGAAGAAAACAAGAATATACCCGCCACTAGAAATGACCCTTTTTAGCAGGTGTCTAACGAGCTTGGGGACTCCTCCTACTCAACACCTGAGTCAAGCCCAGGTAGCGCGTAAGGGAGTGTCATTGTTCTCTAAATCTCTATATGTATGTTCGTACTTTTGCTTTCCCTATAAATTGTAAGAAACCTCTCTCAATAAATCAGTCCTCTGAGGAAGTATCACGAAACTAGTCAGGACTTAAGTGTATATTCCGTATTTTCATTTTCCCTGTGGTTCTTCTGCATATATATATATATATATATATATATATATATATATATATACATACACACACACACTCATATATATATATATATATATATATATATATATATATATATATATATATATATATATATATATATATATATATTTGGACACATACCTCATGCCTGCTGTATAAGAAAGCCAATTCCATCAGACACTCAGTCCACCATTAAAGCAGTTATTCCTAGATCGTTCTTTCTGGTAAAATTAAGGAAGTTTTGAGAAATACCTAATCTTAAGGTTCGCAGTAACACATGACATGCTTCCCCCTCATACAGAATCTTTCTTCTGGAATGCTATTTTTGCATCTGTTTTCCTTGTAAACTTTCTTCTTACAGAAGAGACTGAACATTCTTAGTATTCCTATTCAGTCACCATTATTATTATTATTATTATTATTATTATTATTATTATTATTATTATTATTATTACCAGCTGAGATACAAGCTAGCTAGGAAATCAGGGAAAAATAGTCCTGAGAGGAACGGAAATAAGCTGACACAAAAACTATAGCAACAGTGTCATGATAGGTAGGCCTTTCATATAATTACTTAAATTGTGGGGTGGGGGTTGGGGGGCAGCTTGTAGCGGATTAAGTTGTCTTTCCCATCTACAGTACATCATATTTGTAGAAAAAAGAGTAATCTACTCACGTATGCACCGCAGATGAGCGTTGGTGCTGGAGTTGACATTCCGGACGGAAGCTGCCTCTGTTTGGTGTTGCATCACGGTGACCACTGCAAACACGGCCAGAAGAAGCCACTTTATTATTGCCAAGAACTTCATTAGTCCTGAAATTGGCGGGAAACTGATAAATGCAGGAAATATGTGAAGGAAAAAGAATTAAACTAGTGGCAGTGATAATTCAGTGAAAGAAACAGGTTCAGGTGGTTGTGGTTGACTGTTGATGAAAAACTTGTTTGGTGGATGTGCTAAGAAGTATAGAATGATAATATTTCAATTTGTATCGCAAGACGCTGTCTACGTTTCCTCAGAGATCTGTTGCCCAAACTAATGAAATCTCCTACATTAAGGAAATGTATTCAACAATAACAACACTAAATCCATCATTCATGAGTTTACAAGTAACAGAACAAATGAAGACTCACCAAATATTTAAACAGGGATACTTGAAAGGACACTAAGCGTAGAGAGTAGACGCAGATCCCGAAAGGACAGAAGCAAACTGAGGCTTATCCACATATCACTCGTTATCTTGTAGTTGCGTCATTGTGCTGATAAGGATTTTTAATAAATTTTAATTTTTCTCTTCGTGAATTTAAACCCTCAGATAAAAATAAATCCATTTTCATTAAAATATATTTTGCTTTTTTTTTATTATTTTCTTTTCATGGAAAATAATCTATCCCTCAAGATAAATGTTATTCAAAAGTCTACGTGATTAAATTGGTACAATGAGAAATATGCACATCAACTTCCATTGGAGGATAACAGTGATAAGAATGTGTTACAAATTTGCAATCTCATTTGATAACTTCACATGATTACTTTGTAGTTGAGTTTTTAGGCTTATTACTGTTCTGATTCCGGATAAAATGGGAGGGTTTTACGTAGGAGAAGGAAATAATAAAAGAAATTAATCAATCATGCATTTGTCATTTGTGTTTCGAATCATCAAATAAATTTATGGAAAATTAAAAACAAATAAATTTATGGATATATATATATATATATATATATATATATATATATATATATATATATATATATATATATATATATATATATATATATATATATATATATATATATATATATATATATATATATATATATATATATATATATATATATATATATATATATATATATATGATCATAATATTAGTTTTAATAATAATAATAATAATAATAATAATAATAATAATAATAATAATAAATTCTGTTCGGAAATAGCAAACGGAGTAAAGGGTTATGTTTTATGACAAACTGAGTCATCCTAATCTTCCTCGTATGAATGTAATCAGGAAAAGAATCCGGGTGGAATTTATAAGCTCATTCTGATAAAGAACATTACTTGCTTGAAGAAGATATTTGCCGTTGAAGTACAACTATTTAATGTTTCAATTTTGGATGTTTCCTTTAAGAAAAGGTGAATCTAGTAAGAGTAAAACTCACATGATGGTTACTGTCTTATTCTACAACACTAAACACACAACATACTTATGTTTTAATAGCAGATTTTTACCAACAAACTATTATGTGCTCCCCAGACAAAACAAGATTTTATTTTTCGTAATAACGAACACTGGTATTAGTATGAAACTTTACAATAATGTTTTACTCTCTCTCTCTCTCTCTCTCTCTCTCTCTCTCTCTCTCTCTGTTTTTTTGGTCCAATCAATGTCCGGTAGAAAAGCTCAATTTCTATCTATGACTAGGGTAGCTATTTTCCAGTTCCTATAAAGAAATTTTTATGGCCAACATAATTTTTTAGCCTAAATAAAACATGATTATTGAGTAATTGAAATATCTGATCTCTCTATATATATATATATATATATATATATATATATATATATATATATATATATATATATATGTATAAATATACATATATATATATATATATATATATATATATATATATATATATATATATATATATCAATAACACTCGTGATTTTAATCAATGTTGCTATCAACCACAATGGCATTTAGTACCGAATTCTATCTTGGGAACATATATCCACTGGAATTCATTTTATGGTAACAGTTTCTGGCCGGGCAGAGGATTCGAACCCCTGCCTATTCAGCCGAAAACCATGCCTGCAAGGACTCTACCAACTGAGCCATCAAGAGAGACATAAGTTCATGACAAATCACCGTACATATTCCTGTGGAATTCGGGAATCTGTTCATAGACTTGAAATAAACCCATCGCCACCATGATAGCGGAATTGTGAGTTTGAGCAGATTCCTGAATTCGCAGGAATATGTATGGAGACTTATCATAAACTTATATCTCTCTTGATGGCTCAGTTAGTTGAATCCTCGCAGGCATGGTTTCCGGCTGAATAGGCAGGGGTTCGAATCTCCACCCAGCCAGAAGCTGTTACCATAAAATGAATTCCAGTGGATATATAGTCCCAAGATAGAATTAGGTATTAATGCCATTGTGTGTGTGATATTTACATTGATTGAAATTACGAGTGTTAGTGATATATATATATATATATATATATATATATATATATATATATATATATATATATATATATATATATATATATTTATGAGTGCATATATATGGTATAATTTTATCTATTCCTATATATGTATCTAATTATGTGTGAAGCTTCCAGAAATATTTAATGAGAATGATGCTCCACATTTATTTTTAAGTCTTTAAATAAATTTGAGCTATTGGAAAACCATTTAAACAAAGTTAATTCAAATCTTTCCTTTCATTTAATTTATCAAATGTATAAGTCTTTAGGGAAATTAATGTTAACAGATATGATAGATACACTGTGACGAAGGAGGGAGAAGGTTGTGAACTCAAAGGCAGGATGCAATCAACTGAGTTGTTTATTAAGGAACACTCTCCTTTATATACAAAACATCAAGGCAACAGGAAAATACATGTTCGAGAAAGTGACAATATTACAGAGGAAAACCAGACATGAATTTTCATGTTCGTTTTAGTGCGAGGGAAGAGCGAAGACACAAGCATTATATATACAAAAGGAATTATGTACAATTGTGTGACACATGGTTGGTACATGGGTCCCCCTCTAAAAATGACATACTGAACATGTTAAATAGGTGCCCTGAATCTGGAGAGGTAGTAGTAAAAACTGCGCCGATTAGCGGCAGTGAGTGGCTGTAGAAGTCGTTGGTTGGGGCGCGAGCGAGTGGTGGATGATGGGTGGCGTTGTTGCCGCTCCGGCTCGTCACGGGGTAGGCGTGTGTGTCCTACGGCATTCATAGGCGTGTATGTCCTACAGCATTCATAGGCGTGTGTGTCCTACGGCATTCACGTCAGCTTCGGTTGAAGTTGAATATGTGTCCTCTTTGTCACGAGTGGAGGCATTGATGGAGGTTTTGATGATCATGAAGTTGCTGTCCATAAGGGCACAAAGTAGGTTCACCTCACGAGGAGAGCCGTCCGCGGCAGGTTGCAGGCGAGTGATACTGGTCATTTTCCCGAGGGTGAGGGAAGCCCTTAGTTCCCCCAACGGTTGTTGAGAGAGCTGAAAAAGCGTTGCTATACAGGCGGCTGGCAACGGCGAGTACTGCTGCAGAGGGTATGCGTTGACGGCGTCATAGTAACGATGAGAGGCGGTGGGGGAGGGGGGGAGTAAAGGCGGGAGGAGCGAGTCACTCCGGGGTCACCAATGTGACATGCCGAGAGAGAGGTGGTGACTCAAAGGCAGGATGCAATCAACTGAGTTGTTTACTTAGGAACACTCTCCTTTATATACAAAACATCAAGGCAACAGGAAAATACAAGTTCGAGAAAGTGACAATATTACAGAGGAAAACCAGACATGAATTTTCATGTTCGTTTTAGTGCGAGCGAAGAGCGAAGATACAAGCATTATATATACAAAAGGAATTATGTACAATTGTGTGACACACGGTTGGTACAACACTTAGCCGTTTTCTTTCCCTTACTGTTGGTCTTGCAATAAATTAGTTTAACATTGATTAAACACAAAGTAATACCTGAAACTGTGTTTTAAATCCCCATAGAATATCTTGATTAGATGTCTTGAGGTCAGGCAGATGAAAACTAGGATCTTCACTAAAAGTGGGCCCAAACCAGGCGTTTCTAGGCCCTTCGCAGAGTGTATAGGGCACAACCAGACGTACAAGACGTATCATGGCGCGTGGCCCCCACAAGACAGCTGAACAGCAGGATGATTTGGTCCTCGTGAACTGTTCGCAACATCATCCGAGAGAGAGAGAGAGAGAGAGAGAGAGAGAGAGAGAGAGAGAGAGAGAGAGAGAGAAGTCTATACCTTTACTCGGCTGCTAATCTACCCTGATGAACTTCATTCTCTCCATGGTACGTGGCAATCTGACAGGCAGCAGGGATATCTAAACCACCCCGTCTGGGGATATGTTAGACCGTAGATCCGCTAAGACCTTAAATACACGCTTTCTAAAGCAAGAAGAGGACGGCTACAGCTACAGCTTCAGTATAGGGGGAGAGGATAGGTGGGGGAGAGGAGGGGGGAATTCAGGGTTATTGAAAATAAATCAAGATTTAATAAAAAATGGTTTCTACAGTCTTACCAACATTACCAACATTATGTAGGTTAAGAAGTATATAAACTATCAAAGTACCTTGTTGATATTCTTAACCCTTCAGTTGGCGCCATCTCAGATTCAAATGTAAAAAAAAACAATGTAGACCTGATTAACAAATTGAATAATGTACAGATTAAGAGTACTTCAAGAATTGTTAGCTTTTAAGTTGTTTCATTATTCACTAAAGTACTTATTTATGGTGTGTTGGAATTTCTATTGATACCTTAGATGATAGGCACTTGAATTTACCCTTTTCCAACATTACCTCAATAGAATTAATCAAGCTCTGTATAAAAAATTACAAATTTTAATTCATTTAAAAATTTTATATACAAACTTTTGGTATGGCCTTAGGAGACCCCTTATCTAAACTACTTAGCAATTTATTTATGAATTTTTAAAAGCAAAATATTATATAACATCATGCATAATAATGTATAATGGTTTCGTTACATTGACGACATACTGTATGTGTGTGTGGGCAGGAAATGAAAACTTGGACCACTTTTTCATAGATCAAAATGTTTGGTAACGTCAATAGATTTTATTATGGAGTTGAAAAACAATTATATCTTACCTTTTTTAGACTGTCATATACACCGATGTAATAATATACTTGTGTTTAGTGTATATAGAAAGCCAACGAATATTTTCGCATATTCAAATAAAATTGACAAAGTTATGAGATCAGCTTTTACGTCTATGTTTCTTAAGAGCATCGGGAGTTTGCAACCATGAAAATATTGATGAGGAAATGAATGAGATTGGGACTACAGGTAAGTCATTGTAGTACCAAGAAATAATATTAAATGATGCACTAAGAACAACTACAAGAAAAAGTCTGTCATCGGTAATGACAACAGGGAAAACTATAATACACAAAATCTATGTGCATTATCATATAGTCATTCGTATAAAGAAAATTCACAACGGTTAAAAAATTTCAATGCTAATGCAACATTTAAGAATAGCAATATAATAAAAATAGCCCTTAAAAAGAATTCTCCTGACATTACCAAGCGATGTGTATATCGTATTCCATGCAATTCATGTGGAAAATTTTATATGGGTCAGACTACTAAAACTCTTGAAAAGAGAATTGAGCAACATAAGGAAAGTCTCAGAGGTGCTCATGATGACAATACAATGTTTGCCCATGTTAGAGATATGAATCACACTATCAAATGGTTTTGTGAAATTAATCTCTATAACTAAGATATCATTCACTTGTAGGTACAATTATTGTATAAAATGTGCATGAATGTTTTGCTACTACAAATCGCCATGTTATATATTGTTACGACCCTTGTCGGGCTGTGGTGCAAGTTCTTATTGCACGATAAGAGACTTCAGTGATAAAAGTAATATTCAACATAAACATTGGTCAGTGGTAACGAAAACACTTGGGGAAAACTTAACAATATTATTAACAACAATTTTTAGAAAAGCCAACCTTGTGACTACCTAACAATTTAACAACTTATAATTAACAATTAACAGCTAACACTTAACAACTAATAATTAGCGATTAACACTTAAATAATTAATGACAAAATTCAAAACACTCTCCACGAGAGAGAGTCAAATATTTAAATAAGTAAACACAAAGTTGACAATTGATAAAATTCCCCGACGGGAAACACTACACTCTCAACTAGAGAGAGTCAAAGAAAAAAGTTAAAAACTAAAAAAACACTAAATGCATAAGTATTCTCACACTCTTTGAGGCTGGAGAAAAACACCCACAGTTCCAAATAAGGTAGCACCTCCACTGGCACTCTGCTACTGTAGGGAGTACAGCTCTGTAGGACTCCTTACCAAAAGCAGGGAAATATAGCCCCAATGCAAAAAAAAGGGTAGTAAAGGATCCTACCTGGCAACTGTCTCCCTACTTGACACCAACGAGCTCCAAGGCTCCTGCAGCTGACCATGTCGAGGATGCGTCGACGGGGGTGTCTCACCCGAGTCCACTTCAAAGCCGGGATCTCTGCGTCGGCCCTGCGGACTGCAGAAGAGAACATGCAGGAACTGCAAAATACCGCAGGTGACAGAAATACACCTGCTAAAAGACGTTGAAAGTTGGTGGTGCAATCCTCGTAAAAGCCCCCCAAGCCAGCTGCTGATGTATGTCTTGGAAACCTTGAGCTCAGACTGTTCACTTTAACAAACGAGTTCCTCACTGGTAAACTCCGGCGTCTCTTTCTACCAAGGATTCGGAAAACACAGAAATGAAACAAAGCCTTAAACTAGAAACTTATAAATCATTAAATGAGTGGGGAGGAGGTGAAAGTAGCACTTCAACAGCAAAAATCTAAATTTAAAATTACAGCCTTGTAAATAAAAGTTTTATACTAATTTTACATAAAACAAATAAAAGCAGAAACAAGGCTGATAAGAATCAAATAAAAAGTTACGTTAATACATAATACCTTCCTCCCCGAAAAAAAAAAAAAGAATTTAAACAGGAAAATTATAATTTTTTTTATATATAAATGGAAATGTACCTGTGAAGTAAGAACAATAAGTAATACATAATAAACCTAACACCAAACAGAAAGTTCCCCTAAAAAATACTAACAAAAGAGCTTTATATACTATTATTTTAAAGATCTAATATTACCGTACTTCGTCAATAATCTCCAACTTTATGGAAGCAGACCTAACTAAACCTAAATAAACTTACCAGTACGCCCACAGACTTATACCTTAACCTACAATACACCGGCATCATAATCCAAAAAGATATATATATATTATTATACAATCAGAGGTCTTAGTATATCGGAACAAATCAAAAATTAATTTAGGGGAACCTTTATAAAACACTAGAGTGTATACCACTCAAAGAAAGACTCATAAACTTTATGTACAAAGCTATTATTTAAACAGAACTACATCCTAAAATTTTTTTTTTCATACAACCTCAAATGGAGAAACAAGCAAGGCGGCGTATGAGAAGGATCAAACTAGTACACTAGATTCTAGAAAAGGTATCAGGAATTTTGTTGTCAGTCCCTTTAACATGTTTTATAAACAAATTGAATTCCTGCAGAAAATGAGCCCAGCACAAAATCATCTGGTTCGCTCCCTTCATCCGCTCGATGAAAACCAGAGGATTGTGATCCGTCCATTTCTCAATTGGGAAAGAAAAATTTGTCACATACGGCTTGAAATAGTTAAGAGCTTGGACCAAAGAGAGAGCTTCCTTTTCTATAGAGGAGTAACGTTTTTCAGCTGCCAGAAGCTTTTCACTATAGTAAGACATAGGATGAACGCCGTCCTCCTTTCCCTGAAAAAGGACACCTCCAATGCCAACGTCACTGGCATCTACTGCTATAATAAAAGGATTCTGAAAATCTGTGGAAGTCAAAATGGGGTTAGTAATTAATACTGATTTAAGTTTAATAAAAGGTTCTTCACACTGATCCGACCACCAGAAATTTTTTCCTTTTTCTAATAAACTAGTAACAGGCTGATCAAGATCAGAGTAATTACGCTCAAATCTGCGGTAATAACCCGTCATACTTAGCACTCTTCTTACCTCTCTAACATTACTAGGCCATTTCAAATTTATAATGGCCTCGAGATTAGCTTGTTTCGGAGCCAGTGACCTAAACCAACCTTATGACCCAAATAAACCTTGGCCTGACCCAATTCGGACTTAGACAAATTAACAACTAACCCTGCAGACCTAAGGGCTTCAAAAACCTTAAGTAACCTTAACATGTGAGTATCCCAGTCATTAATATATACTATCAAGTCATCAATATAAATTTCCACTCCTTTCAACCCACAAATCACCCTATTCATGAGCCTTTGAAAAGTACATGCGGAATTTTTCATTCCAAAAGGCATAACCTTACACTCGTATAGGCCACGGAGTGACAAAGGCGGATATTTCACGAGCTCCTTCGGACAATGGAACCTGCCAATAACCCTTTAAAAGATTCAACTTTGAAATAAATTAGCCAGAAACAATCCGATCCAGACAATCATCAATACGAGGAAGAGGAAAAGAATAATTTTTCGTATGGGCGTTCTCTTTACGGTAGTCCACACATATGCAAAACATACCGTCTGCTTTCTTTACTAGTACAATAGGAGAACTCCAGGGACTTACTGATGGTTAAATAAGGTTATGTTTCAATATATACTCTATCTCTTTACTGACCAAATCCCACTTTACTGGGTTGAGCCGGTAAGGACTCGGCTTCACATGGGAAGCATCATCAACATCAACGTCATGACTTAAAATATTTGTCTTACCTGGAGCATCCTGAAAAAGATCTGAAAAGGAATAAATCAAATTAAGTACATCTTCCCGTTTGTTAACATCTCAATGATCTAACCTACTTTTAACATCTCCAAATTTTGCATATATTCACCCAATGCATCCGAAGGAAACTTACACCCTAACTCGTCACAGTCCTCGGGAGACACATCCAATACCACAGACACAGGCTCGGACACTATCGCTAATGGATCACCTTGCTTACCAATATAAGGTTTCAGACGATTAACATGAAATATTCTACATTTATGGCTTGAACCGGGAATTTCAATTTCATAGTTAACCTCTGACAGTTTCCCCAAAAATTTCCAAGGGCCCTTATATCTTGGTTCGAGGAAACTATATGGGTCCATACTCAGCACAAAAACCAACTCCCAGATTCAAATGAGCATACCTTTACCTTTTTGTCAAAGCTGTTTTTCATTACTGACTGGGACCGTTCCAAATTTTCCCAGGCAAACTTCCAGGCACTAACCCTTCTTCCCTTCAAGTCTTCCCAAACCCTTTTACATTTATTTCCTCCTTCTAGTTGGACTTGAGCATTTCAAAAACAATCTCCAATGGTCCACGGACCATGTGCCTGATTACCAACTCGAAAGGAGCTACACCATTGTAAGAGTTAGGGTGATTCCTGATAGCAAAGAGGATCAAAGGGAGGGCTTTGTCCCAGTCACTATCGTGATCATAACAATGTTTCTTCAGGACAGACTTGAGGGTTTGGTTGAACCTTTCCACCACACCTTGACTCTTCGGGTGATAATGTATACTGGTAACACGCTGAATGGCCAGTTCAGCACACTTAGCCCTAAATACCTTACTCATGAAATTCGTCCCACAGTCAGTCTGAATTACACGAGGGAGACCATACGTGGAAAAGAAATTCATTCATTTTTCAAAGACAGCTTTGGAAGTAATATGCCTCATAGGTATAGCTTCAGGAAAGTGAGAGGCTCTATCTATGATAGTTAGTAAATATACGTAACCTGTTTTAGTTTTGGGTAAGGGACCTACCACATCAATTACTAACTCAGAAAAAGGATCACCTGTAACGGGTATGGGATGCAATGGGGCTTTAAGGATCCCCTGATTTGGTTTACCCATAACCTGACAAGTCTTACACTCTCTGATAAACTGCTTCACACTCAATATAATTCCAGGCCACCAAAAATACCTAGCCAGGCTATGAAAAGTTTTTAACACACTCAAATGACCTGAAAAAAAAAGTATGAGCTAACTCCAAAACAGAGTTTCTAAATCGAGAATGTACCACAATCTGTTCTACCCGACCAGTTTTATTCAAATTATCAGATGCGGGATGACTAAACCTATATAATAAGCCATTTACAATTCCAAACCTAGGTTTAGTCAGATCCTCAACATCGTCCAAATCAAAATCAAATTCCCCCTTTTGAGCTTTGATAATAGCAGCTCGGTCCCAATCAAGTTTCATATTAACTACTTCATTACAATTACTCTCTACTGGTCCTGGCCTGAAAACATATAACTCTAAACTTTTTAACATCAAGTCATCATCGCTATCCACATCAAGTGAATTAGCAGCTTTTGCTGCGGAGTGAGTCATAACAGCCACGGGACTAGCATTTACTGATAATATAGGGAACAGCTCTCGTCCTTCACTATCCAGCATATCATTTCCCAGGGTACCATCAATACCCAGAATAGGTAGACTATCCACCACAGCCAACTCAGTGATGCGATCATATCCTGGAAAAGACACAACTGAATCCGGAAAACCTCCCAACAATACAAAATTTCCAGTATATTTTTCAAAACCATTTAGAGCCATCTTCAGGACTAATGACCTGGCAGAACCAGTGTCCTTAAAAAAATTCTCTTAGACAATGCGAGAGTAAAAAATCAACTTTCCAGGCCACACATATTTGTTGTACTTGAGTCATGATTGGGGATTAGAAACATTAGGCTTACTACTATTTACTTAACTACTATCTACTACAAGTCTGTCTACAGGACTACGGCTACTAACCTCTGACTTATCACTAACCTTTGCTACAGGACCTTGATTATTTCGCTCTAGGTACATCCTACGAGCATTACACTGGTTTTGGAAATGCCTGGGCTTGTTGCACCAAAAACAGCTTCCTTTATGGCCTGAGCTTTATTCCTATTGAACCTTTTACTTCCCCTACCTGGGAAATCTTTATTAGCAAAAGTTTTAGGGGGAGGAGGACCTTCTTGAACTCTACTCACATCCCTATCACCTGAAAAAGAAGTTAAATTAATATTACCACTTTTGGGGACATGGGGAGTCAATGAGGAGGTTTCCCCTCTTTTACCACTATTAGGGGAGCAGGATGTTTGATTATTTAAAGTTTTATAATTAAAACTACCGCTACCTGATCGATGAGTCAACACAAACTCATCTGCTAACTGAGCGGCACTACTCAATT
>NW_027171774.1:102500-110000 GCF_036898095.1 Palaemon carinicauda | reverse complement strand
ATGCGCGCCAGTGCGGCCACTCGCACTGTTCACGACCAGTTCACTCCAGTTCGCGCATCGTTCACGCGATGGCACGAATTGGCACGCATAGTTCACGAGAAGTTCACGACACGTTCACGCGAGTTCACTCATCATTCCGCATCGTTTCCGCATCGTTCACGCCAGTTCACGAATTGGCCACTCCATATAAAAACGGGGCTTCTCCAACCCGAGGACATTCTTGGATTGGCTTCGGAAGAGACAACAATGCTTTCTGTCAGAGACACCATTGCATTGAGGAGAAGAAACGTATCTTTTCCGTTTGTATTTTTTGTTGCCCTTTATTTTTGTTTCAATAAGAAAGCATTTGATTTACATATAAATAGCAGACATAAAATATGTACAAGTATTAAGAAAGCATTTTATTTTAACATTAAAAGCAGCAAACATGAAAAGTTTTTAGGCTGTTGATTTTAAGGTAATAGAGAAAAAAGTGTGTTGAAATAACAAATCATTTTATTTTTACATAAAACAGCAAACAGAAAAAATTTGTTTTGCTCTTCATTTTAAGGTAATAAAGAAGAATAAGGATGTTGATGAAATAAAACATCATTTTATTTTTACATTCAAACAGCAAACTTAAAAAATTCTTGGGTTTATTTTTCAGTTCATTTTTATTTAAAACAAAAGTTTTGGGTCTTGATTGGTAATAGAGGAAAATAAGTGTGTGCATGAAATAAGACATCATTTTATTTTTACATTCAAACAGCAAATATAAACAATTATTAGGTTTATATTTTTCTTTCCTTTTCATTAATTTTTTTCGTTTTCTTTTTGTTTCTCTTCATTATAAAGTTATAGAAATAGTTTGAAATAAGACATCATTTTATTTTTACATTCAAACAGCAAATATAAAAATTTATTAGGTTTATTTTTCTTTCCTTTTCATTAATTTTTTCGTTTCCTTTTTGTTTCTCTTCATTATAAAGTTATAAAAATAGTTTGAAATAAGATATAATTTTTTTTCACATTAAAACGGCAAATATAAAAATTTATTAGGTTTATTTTTCTTTCCTTTTCATTAATTTTTTCGTTTCCTTTTTGTTTCTCTTCATTATAAAGTTATAGAAATAGTTTGAAATAAGATATCATTTTGTTTTCACATTAAAACAGCAAATATAAAAATTTATTAGGTTTATTTTTCTTTCCTTTTCATTAATTTTTTCGTTTCCTTTTTGTTTCTCTTCATTATAAAGTTCACGCCACTTCCCGCATCGTTCACTCCAGTTCACGCCAGTTCCCGCACTGTTCACTCCAGTTCACTCCAGTTGGCGCATCGTTCACGACTATTTCACGGCCATTTAGTGCGTGCCAATGCGTGCCACAAACTTTAAACATTTCAAAGTTCTGGGCACGCAAGGCACGCATTGGTACGCTCTGGCACGCGAGTTCCCGCACTGTTCACGACATTTTCACGGCTCGTTCACGCGAGTTCGCGCATCAATGCGTGCCAGTGCGTGCCACGAATGCGTGCAAGTGTCAGGTACCCTTTATATATACAAAGATGTATATATGCATACTAATCATGTGGGCAAAAATATATATGGTGTATCTATGTATATGTATTGGTATGCTTTTGAGTATATGTATGTTATGTGCATATATATATATATATATATATATATATATATATATATATATGTATGCGTGTGTGTGTCTGTGTGTATGTGTATACATGTGTGTATTTGTGTTTATGGTTACCCCTTTTCCTACCAACCAGGGTGATGGAGAGGGCTATACGTGTTCGAAAAGAAATATATTTTCATATATATATATATATATATATATATATATGTATATATATATATATATATATATATATATATATATATATATATATATATATATATATATATATATATATATATATATATATATATATATATATATATATATATATATATATATATATATATATATGTTTGCACTTTAAGTCTTACGTGGAATATCTTTGAGCCTATTTCAAACAAAGTTTAACTCTCTCTCTCTCTCTCTCTCTCTCTCTCTCTCTCTCTCTCTCTCTCTCTGTTTTGAGATTTCGAAGTGTTTAGTCTATTTTGCTTCTGTGTTCTCATTTAGTCAAAAAAAGCTAAGGCTAAACATTTGCTGATCAATCGTTGAAAGTCTTTCCTGTAGTAGGTTGACCTAGGCACCAGTAACCCGTTGAAATACTATCGCTAGGGAGTTATTGCGTGTTGTGACTGACCAGACAGGACTACATTGGATCCATCTCTCTGATTACGGCTCGTTTTTCCTTTTCCTACACATACATCAAATAGTCTGGCCTATTTTTTTCTATATTCTCCTATGTACTCCTACACCTGACATCACTGAGATTACCAAGCAAATCTTCTTCGTTCAAGGAAATGTTCAGTGACTATTTTACTCTTAGTAAAGGTAGAAGAGACTCTTCAGGTATGATAATCAGCTCTTCCAGGAGGATACTACAAAATGAAACCATTGTTCTCTAGTCTTGGGTAGTGCCATACCCTCTATACCATGCTGTTCCACTTTCTTGGGTTAGAGTTCTCTTGCTTGAGGATACACTCGGGCTCAGTATTCTATCGTATTTCTCTTAATCTTCCTATTTTTGAAGTATATTTTTCTATTTTCTATATGAGAGATTTTGAGCCCTTGCATATATAGAAAAATTGCAATAAGATAAAAATTTGTTTACAATTAATAGAGAAAGGGGGTTGTTGAAACAGTGTTTTAGTGATCGAATAAAATATTACTGACAAGATCTGAAGAAACTACTAAATACTAGTAACAACAGTTTGTGACCGAGAATGAATTGTGTAGCAAGACCCGTTGGATATCATCTTAAAAACTCTGTTCTCAAAAAGAAGTATCTGGATGATTATTATGTGAAGAAACTTGTGATAAACTCTGCCATTAAAAGGATTGGCTACTGCAACGCTTTCTACTATAATCTAACCAACGTGCAACTTAAGAAATAAAGATAAAAGAGAAATGATAAACAGAGGAGCAAAACTGATAAGAACGTCCCACTCATAAATCTCTCCGAACCGGACGTCTAAAATATCAAAGAAAGTTGCTACATATCGTGCAGCCAACGTATCCTGTAGACACGAGTAACGGATTGTTTCTAATTATTGGAACCAATATATATGTGTTCTCTAGGTTCTAGATCTTTCATATATGAGGCCTCAAGAAAATACAGTAAGTTCGCACTAGACATACGAAAGACTGAAGAGGAAACTCAAGACTTTCTTGTTTTTTAAGTGTTTCAATAATGTGGATTTGACAATAAACACAAACTACGCAATATGATATGCAAAATACCTAGGAATGAATACGGTAATCTGGACGTGTAGATCTTGAAGGGAGTAGGGAGGGTTTCCCTGCAGTAAAGGACCAGAAAAGCATCCCTTAAAGTCAGTAAAGTAAGGCAGCATATCACTTATTTTGGTTTTTAATGAAAACATAATATTGTTAAGAAGGTGTACTTTTCTATGAATAACATTTCTGGCCCTATGACATCCCGGGCGCTTGGTACGATTTAGGTCCAATAAGGAATATTTTGAAGCATTTAATGAACAAAATTCTAATATGATTTTCAAGACAAAATTCATATATTGGTAACTTACAGAAATTCATAATTTTGAAGGTTATATCTGAAATAATCTTACATAAAGGTAAGCAATATTTAGTAAGTAAAATATGTTTCTTATGATTACTCAACATTTCCCATAAAAAGCCAATGTTATTTTTTTGTGATTTATTTACTTGACCTAATCGTGTTGTGTTTATAATAATAGCTTCAAATTGTAACATGTAGGTGTCCATATGAAAAACAATATTCAGAAGGATTATTTTCATCAGCTATGAGCTTCACAGACATATAAGCTAATTAATAAGCTTCCTTGAAAGACTTAGGAGTAGGAGGGGTATTGCTTCAGCAATATGATAAACAATTTTTCCCGATAGCTTTCTATTCTCGAAAATTGAGAACTTCCGAAAGTAAGTATTCAGTAATAGACAAGGAAGGGCTAGCTATTGTTAATTCACTAGTGCATTTTAAGTTCATAATTTACGGTTATCCCGTTAAGGTTCTTACTGACCATAAACCACTAACCGAGTTCTTTAAAGGCTTCAACCACAGCCCTAAACGAACTCGGTGGCATTTGATCATTCAAGATTTTAGCGCAAGAATCGGGTATTTACCTGGGAAAGCAAATATCATTGCGGATGCATTATCACGCAACCCCGTGTCATCTTGTACGGAGCCTTTAGCTGAATTAATAGATATATCAACATCCATGCCTATTGTTAAAACGATATCTGAACAAGAAGAGTTAGGCTGGAGCGCTGAATTATTACAGACTGAGCAAAGAAAAGATCAGAAAATAGAAACAATTATAAATGCTTTGAAAGGCAATCATAAGGAAAAGGGATATATAAAGTATAAGCAGCAGAATTATATAATCAAAGATGATATTCTGTGTAGGACTGTGACAAGGAAAACCCGCAATACACCACATGTAACTAACGACCAGGTAGTAGTACCAATCTCACTTATTTCCACTGTCCTGAATTGGTTGCATTCAAATCCATTACATGGACACCCGGGGTTCTCATTAATGTCACAGAAAGCCAAATCATTGTTTTATTGGCATACGATGCTTACAGATATAAAAAGACACATAGCTAATTGTCGCACATGTCAGGAAAACAAAGGGCATACGAAAACACCTGTCAGCCTAGGGGCTTATCCCGTGCCCAATCAACCCTTTGAAAGGATACAATTAGATTTATTAACAGGATTTTACGAGTCAGACAGAGGAAATAAGCACCTCTTAGTAATTATAGATGCTTTAACTCGATATACAGAACTAATAGCGCTTAAAACTAAAACTGCGATTGAATGCGCAAGGAAGTTTTACGAGTGTTACATTTGTAAACATGGAATTCCACACATGATAATCTCAGACTCGGGTGGTGAATTTAATAATCACTTTCTTACCTCATTGTGTGAATTCCTTAGCATAAAGAAAATAAATACCAAGTTATATCACCCAGAGTCGAATGGGCTAGTGGAAAGAGCAAATAGAAAAGTTTTAAATATATTAAGAGTAACACTAGGGGGATCAGACCCCAACTCGGATATTGCAATACCGGCGGCACTGAGTACTCTGAATCATTCATATCATATATCAATTAAAATGTCACCGCATGAAGCATTGTATGGTACCCCAGTTAGAACGCCTTTCCATGTATTAACGCCTACAACTAATCTATCAAATCCTTTAAAAGAATGTATAAATGCAAGCAAAAGTCGATATGATATCCTTCGAAAGAATTTAGAAGAATCACAAATCATAATGAAAAGGAATCATGATAAAATAGCGAAGCCAACTAAAACATATACCGTGGGTGATAACGTGTATATACAAATCAATGTACGTAAAGGACTCAATTATAAACTAACACCTAAGTTTGAAGGCCCATTTAACATTTTGGAAACATTAACGGCCAATAGGTTTAGAGTTCAAAACGTATCCCAACCCACGGATGAGAGAATAGTACCATTGGCTCACATAAGAAATTAAAAAAAAAAAAAAAAAAAAAAAAAAGAAAGAGAGGGAAAGAAGTGAGGGAAAATTTTTTTTATTTTATGTGATTAAAAGTTTTCTTCTTAATACAGGAGTAATTACATATATTTTTCTCGTTACAGGTTTCCAAGATGAATTTTTTGTTGTTAGGAGTGATATTGTTCGCTCAGACATTTTTCTCGTGTGGGATGAGCTCTAAAACTAAAAGTATAGATTTTATATATGGCACTATAGTTGAAAGACAAGAAGACGTTTTTATTACATCGAGCAACGTAGTTGTAGAAGTGAATATGCAAGCAATTTTTCTTCCAGAGAATGATGACACTAGCTTAAAAACCGCCATTTCCAGGTTTTCTGTCTCATTGGATGAGTTGCATAGAAGACATTTTCATTTGACTACAGAGAGTTTGCTTGGATCGACATTAAAAGTTGCAGAGATGCTATCTGATGACTTGAAAAATAAGACTTACGAGACAGAATCTTTGGCTTATGACCTTTTGATGTGACTGTAGGACACGAACATAAAGAAAGACGAAATCCGTTTATTTATGCTGCATTAAACATCTTTGGGTCTATTGCAAATTTAGGTTTAGGAATTTCCAATCGTCTTAAGATTAGTAATCAAAATAAGAAAATTGAGTTCTTGACTCATGAAGATGAATTGATTATGTCAGAACTAAGGAATCAGTTAGCTTCAATCAATCAAATTATGGATTTAGTAAATGAACATTCA
The DNA here is from genome assembly GCF_036898095.1 of Palaemon carinicauda. Classification (NCBI taxonomy): domain Eukaryota; kingdom Metazoa; phylum Arthropoda; class Malacostraca; order Decapoda; family Palaemonidae; genus Palaemon; species Palaemon carinicauda. The sequence continues at coordinate 103,652 of NW_027171774.1, read as the reverse complement.
AGTAATATCATTCAGATTATGGAAGTACAGGATTTGTTGGCAACGTTAACGTATTATGATTCAAAGATAGATCACATACATAACAGAATTGCACATTTCATTGAGAAATCCAAGGATTATGTAGAAGCTATCACGTTAGCAACTAAAGGTGTACTGTCGCCCCATTTGTTGCCTATAGATTACTTAAAGTTAGTTCTGGAGAACGGAAGGGATAAACTAGGCTATGTTCCTTTGTTAGGCGAACGTAGGGAAGAATTTTATTACAGCCTAATTACAGTAAGCGTTGATAATAACAAGATTAGGATTACAATTCCCTTTGATTCTTCTGATGCCTGGCAATCTTACAGGATATCACCATTTCCGACTTTCATGACGAATCACTCAAATCCAGTAATATCCAGTTTGACAGGACACGTATTGATTTCCCCAGACAAGGAAACATATACGGTCATTAAAGACTTAAATCAATTAACTCACTGTTCAGACGCAATGGATAGAAAAATATGTACAGCTGACTCATTTGAATTCCATAAAAACTTAATGGATTCATGCGAGTTAGGTATAGTGCTAGACGGTGCTCTCTCCCATACAAGTGAAAATTGTCTGGATAAGCTTTATCCCTTTGACAATAATAAGTTCAATTGCAGACTGAACAATGGCTTGTGGATACGATACGACAAGGACGGCTTCAATGTATCATGCCCTGACGGATCCACGTCATTTGCACACATCTTTGTTGCAGCAGATGGTTGTATCGGGACTTCCCCTAATTCCATGGTGACCGGACTAAGGTAAGGACACTCATCAGAGAACAAGCCTCCTTCGCGAACTTCACGTGGACGTCTACAATGCCAGCACTACCTCTCCCGTACAACAAACAGGTTGCCAAGTGGTTGATGAAATTGACCGAGATGGACCACCTGTCAACAACTTATAAGGAATTTCTTCACCCCCATACTACTAGCAGAATTAAGCGTTACGGTGATGATATTTATCGCCGTGAACATCCTTGTTTGGCGTAGGTTACGTAACAGTTGGAAGCTAAAACAGAACGTTTCGCCATGTCCAGACAAAACTCCTTATTCAATTCAGTTTAAAGCCGTTTGAAGTGGCCACCTCATTCGCTAAAGGAGTAAAATGCTGGAAATTGTG
>NW_027171774.1:60000-95000 GCF_036898095.1 Palaemon carinicauda | reverse complement strand
ACCAGCATCAGGGGAAGATTTTTTCTTGGCAGAGATACCCACTTTTGGAGAAGGTTCCTATTCTCCGTGGCGGCTTTGGCGACTACCTCTTGGACTGCTTCCTTTGGGAAGAGGTCCTTGCCCCAGATACAGGAAGTGATCTACTTCCTGGGCTCGTGTTTGACCGCTGCGTTGGCAAACACAAGCTCTCTGCAGGCCTTCCTGCCCTTCACAAAAGCGTATAATTCCTTAACCAGAAAGACTGGGTCTCCATTGATCGTCTAAAACCTGCTTATCTTCTGCCAGATGACCCGCCTACAGTTCGCCTCTCTAGATCAGGGCGCCCAATTTAACATGTACAGTATGTCATTTTTAGGGGGGGAGCCATGTACCAACCGTATGTACACAATTGTACATAATTCCTTTTGTATATATTACGCTTGTATCTGCGCTCTTCCCTCGCACTAAAAAGAACCTGAATGATCATGTCTCCGTTTTGCTCTGTAACATTGTCTGTCTCTCGAACAGGTCATGTCCTGTTGCCTTACTCGGCGCCGTCACATTGGTCACTCCGGGGTCACCAATGTGACGGCGCCGAGTAAGGGTGTGAACTCAAAGGCAGATTGGAAACGACTGAGTTGTTTATTAAGGAACACGCTTCTTTATATACAAAACCTCAAGGCAACAGGACATGACCTGTTCGAGAGACAGACAATGTTACAAAGCAAAACGGAGACATGATCATTCAAGTTCTTTTTAGTGCGAGGGAAGAGCGCAGATACAAGCATAATATATACAAAAGGAATTATGTACAATTGTGTGACATACGGTTGGTACAGTAGCTATGTGCATCTTGGCTAGGACTGTATACATGTCTGGGTTGCTTGCAATGCCTCCACACATCTCCATGCAGTTCTGGAGGGACATAGAGGTGGCTAGTCTCTCTTTTGTCTCCTGTTCTCTTCTCAGGAGAAAGTCCAACAGCTTCGGGAAGTTCTCATTGAACTGCTGTCCTGCAATGTCGGCGTCGAGCTTTGCTACCAAGAAGGTTAGGTGGACCTCGTTCCAATCCTTCTCGCCCGTGGGCAAGGCCAGAGACAATGGCCTACACTCCTCTAGCATAGGACATGGTTTGCCTGCATCAACTGCCTTAAGCACACTGAGGAGAGCTTTCGACGTGAAGGGGAAAGCTCTGGATGAAGGAGCAAGGAAAGTAGGGTGCTTCTTGCTCAACGCAGAAACTCTAGAGTTTGTATAGCCTGCCTTCTTCAGACTACTCGTCAAGAGAGCCTGTGCCTTGTTGTGGTAAAAAACCATGATCTCCTTGGATTCCGTCTCTTCCTTAGACACCAGCTCACTCTTCAGCCGGATGAAACATTCCGGGTAAGCCGAAAGGTTTGGCCTGAATTGAATATCGTCAAGGAGGATGGCCCCCATCTTCTCCGAGATGTAGAGTTTCCCATTCATCATGGGCATGAACTCTGCATACCTCCAGGGATTGGTTTTGGAGCATGGTGGCAGGTCAGACACTTTGGGCCTCTTGTAAGACCCACAAGAAGCAACTACGTGACTTGCTTCCCTGAATTCCTTCCTCATATCAACATTTTCTTTACGTAGAGTATCGACCAACTGCTTGATCTGGGCCATAAGCGCTTGGCCCAGTGGGTCTGGTTGAGGGGTTAGAGCCGAAGAAGTTGACAGCACAGGTTGAAATGCCGACACTGACAGAAGAGGGTCCTCCGCTTCTGTCTACTTGAGATCTTCTTCCTCCTCAGGTGGTTGGGCCACCTCTTCTTCGGGGTCTTCTTGAAGGAGACCCTTTTCGGTGTCCGAGGACACTTCTGACATCCTCTCCTGATGGATGTCCTTGCCTTGTAGAGCCTCGTTGATGTCGGCCTCTATTGCAAGTTGTACGCAGAGAGGCCTGGGTCATGCCTGAGGCACGACTGCATCAGCTGTCGCCTTAGGGAACAGCAGGCTTCCAATCCCGTCGCTTGGTAGGTATGGTCCCGGAGAGTTCTTCTGGAACCCCTGTACCCACTTCCGAAGCATTTCCCTCGCAGTTCCCTCGACTCCGTTGTCTTGGGATCGCCGAAACCCTCGGCCATCAAGGCCAAGCAGACGTTGCAATCCTTGGGATCCCAGTATCTCAGGGTTTAAGTGGCGATGGAGCAGGGGGCATAAGACCTGCACATGTTGTGGCCACAAAAGTTCTTACTCTTGTGGTTACAGTACATCACATCACACTTCACCTTTGCCTCATCCTGTAAGGAAAGAAAAAGGTGAAATGAGTATGGGGTAATTTATCACACTGATAAATTAAAACTCATGCATTAAAATTAGCACTTATTATTATCATTATAGCTTAGGATAGTAAGCTAGAAATAAAATAGGAAAGACACATATCTGTGTCTCCTGTCCAGGCAATTGCTGTGACCTCCTTCAATATTAATATTTAAGATTTCCTTATCAGGGAAACCTAGGGTGGAAGAGCTCTAAAATATAGAGCTGAAGTTAGTGTATACTAGCACTAACCCTCCCACAAATAGAATATTAACATTGTAGGGTAAAGATATGTTCTGATGACCTATGGCTCATCAGGATATTGAAGGAATACTTCACTTCAACATTATTTTTTGGGCTCAAGCCATGTCGTCCTGATGGAAGGTTCCTAATAGTAGCTTCCAAGGGATATATGAAATACAGTGATATTTGCAGAGAATTTACCTTTAGGTCTCCAGAATTCTAACACCTGGCGAGAATATCCTTAAAATTTCTCTTAAGGGGGCCGTCCGCCATGGGGTTTTGACATAACAACTTTCAGAAATTGAAAATCGTTTTATTGCTTCTATGTATGCATAAACATATCGTACATGCTCCCCAGAAGTTTCAGCCAATTATTTTTACAAATAACGAAGATATAGCGGTCTTTAAACGATGACGTCATCCTTACTGTGTCGTCTGCATGACTGAGTTTGAAAAAATCGTCTTTTTGTGTTATTTTTGCATATCTATAGCGATTTTTCACTTATGTTTTGAACTATCGCACGTCTGGCAGAAATGGGAGGCATTGGTAGAACATAGTTGAACGAATTCTACCTCTCAGAGAACAGAGGCCAAAGTTTCCAAACACTTACAGAAGTTATAATGCATGCGTTTGTTTACTTGAAGTTCGTATGTAGATTGTTTTCACAACGTCCTCGGGAACTTTATAGCAAGGCCAATGTTACCTAAGGTCATAAAAAGAACAAATAGTCAATAATTTTTCCAAACAATGAAGATATAGCGGTCTTTAAAGGATGACGTCATCCTAACTGCTTGTCTATCTGACTGAGTTTGAGAGAATCGTAGTCTCTCTCTCTCTCTCTCTCTCTCTCTCTCTCTCTCTCTCTCGAATTATATAAAACTGCCATTTATACAAATACTATAATTCTCTCTCTCTCTCTCTCTCTCTCTCTCTCTCTCTTGAAGTTCGCATGTAGATTGTGCTTTCATAACATCCTCGGGAACTTTATAGCAATCGCAATGTTACCTAAGGTCATAAAAAGAAAAAATAGTCTATCATTTTTCCAAACACTAATGATATAGCTGTCTTTGAATTATGACGTCATACTTACTGTTGTCTGCATGACTGAGTTTGACAGAATCGCAGTTATGTTTATTTTTGCATCTCTCTCTCTCTCTCTCTCTCTCTCTCTCTCTCTCTCTCTCTCTCTCTCTCTCTCTCTCTCAAATTATTCAAAGCTGCCATTTATACAAATTCTATAATATCAATGTTCAACTCTCTTAGAATCAAATAATGGTTGATCTCTCTCTCTCTCTCTCTCTCTCTCTCTCTCTCTCTCTCTCTCTCTCTCTCTCAATTTGAACTGCCATTTACAGTATATCAACCAAATGCTATCACTCCAATATTAAATTCGTTATCTCTCTCTCTCTCTCTCTCTCTCTCTCTCTCTCTCTCTCTCTCTCTCTCTCTCTCAGAAATGAAAGGCATTGGTAGAGGGTAGCTAAATGAAAACTACCAGCTACAAGAACATCAGCAAAGTTTCCAAAGACATATAGAAATTATAATGCATGTGTTTATTTACCTGAAGTTCATATGTAGATTGTGCTTTCACAACGTCTTCTGGAACTTTATAGCAATGCCAATGTTACATAAGGTGATAGAAAGAACAAAAAGTAAGTGGAGAACAAAAAAAAAGTACCAAGAAAGAGGGAAACATGAATAAGAGTAAAAGCTGAAACCTGCTAACTAAAACACTGGCAACAATAAGAGATCGCTGGCAACTCGTAACATAGGAATAGTAAACTAAGGGTTCAAATACCTCGTTTAGGGTGCATTTATGTAAGAATAAACAATAAAGGTTATCATAATAATATCATCTTGATTTCTTTAAGAAAAGAAGCGAAAATTTGTTGCAAATCTTTGGGAGCTCATAACTCAAAAACATACTTATTCACTTATTTGTTGCTCGATATTAGAGAGAAAGATATCATTGAAAAGAAGAATAGAATTCCCACAATTCTGTCATTCAATATTTTGATTTTCTTTTTATATTTTTTTCACGATTATTTTCCGTCTAGACGAGGAAAAAAAAATAAAAATTCATTAAAAAAAAAATAAAAAGGAAAATCAAAATTCTGTCTGACAGAATTGTTCAGTTGATAGAGTAGTTTTTATGGTGTAAGTTTCAATACAATTGATATTATAGTAGTGGGGAAAAATGTACCTAAATTCTTTTTTAAAATCATGATTGTTGCTAATAAATCCAAAGGTTTTTTATCAAATGACTTGAAATTTTTATATGATGAAGGTATTATATATGTCTAAAACATATATAGAAATGGTGTAATTTGGATCATTAGAAAAAAAAAATGGCGGACATGGCGGACGGTCCCCTTAAGGATATCGCATAAATCAGGGGACGTATATTTTGATATGAACCATAGCGATCTTCACCCCGAATAACGTTTTCGCCTCAAGGGGGAAGAGTGGCAAATTTGGAAGGGGAGCCGTAAGAAAGGTTACACTATTTCCCATACTACTATTGAGTATCAAGATGGCGCCATATTCAAGATGGCGGTTATTCCTAATTTTTTTAGCGAATTCGCACAGTGGTGTTCCCTGTTGATCTAACCTATTCGATCGATTCTGCGAGGATTATTATGCAATCTCCAGCTTCTTTCGCCTCTGGAAGGTTGAGTATTGATTCTTTACAATGTATTTCTTTTAGCACCCGTTTCACAGGGAAATTAGAGTAATTTATCGTGCTTAGGAGCTAGGCCTGTTACCGAAGGCGCCATGGGAGTGGTCGTTCGTTAGGCAGGTGTTATTTAGTTAGTAGAACGACTTTCCCAGTTGAAATAGCATTAATAAATTATGAAAGCTATTTAGGCATAATTATACTTGTAAAGATATTTATGGTATGCATAATTTTCCTCTTTCCTTGTTGATCGTATACGTTAGAGTTTCGGTGATTTAGGTAACCGAGATCTCGTCTTGCCTAGGTTACCTAACCTAGGCGATGTAGTATACTTTCAGACATTTCCCCGTTTACCCTGGTGTATCGTTTTATCGATTCTAAGGGAGATAGTATATCTCCTAGAATTATATAAATCGATACTTGTCTCCTTGGAGAGTCATGGGTAATCCCTCTTTCCCTCTGAGTGCTGCCGCAGGCGGAAACCCTTTCTGGTCTTGCCATAGAGTAGTTACTCCGGCTTGACTAGGCTAGGGTTTTTCTGTCTCCCACCTTGCCGGCAAGTGTCCGGCTTTGATTTTCGACAGAATCTCAGACTATTCAGTCTTTTACCGGCGGCAGGCCGGCAGGGTGAGTAGTCACTCCCCTGCCGGCTTATAGCCGCCGGCATAGGAGGCTAAGCCTCCCTAAACCGCACCTGGGGTGGTGGTATGTTGCCGCCACCTTCTTCCTGAGGTTTAGAAGACTAGTCCTATGGTGGTAGACCCCGGGCTGAAGAATAGACATTCTTCTACATCCTAGGATGGCGCCGGCACTGAAACGATGTTTCTCCTTTGTTGAGAGGGGCCGGCCCCTCCTAACACTATTTCGGCAGACCCTAGGTTGAAGAATAGACATTCTTCTCCCTTGTGTAGTGGGGGCGGCAACGTTGCCGCCACCTTTTACACTAGATATAGGACCCTTTTCCCTGCCCCTCACTGTCCTTTTACTATGGCCGTCGTCCTGCAATCTCACCGCATGCCGGCGGGTTGCGGGGCTGGCCAGGCTCCTTCGTAGCAGCTGTTTGACGGCTGCCGGCGGCCATGACGGCTGCTGGGGAGAAGACCCTTTATTCACCAAGGTTCTTCAGTCCTCCCTTGGACTGCTGTCCACAAGTCCTGTAACCGGGGTACTAACCCGGCCGGGCCGGCGCCGATAGGTTACTCAGTCGGCGGCATGCCAACTGTACCAGTGCCGCCGGGTACTAGCCTCCCGGCCATATGCCGGCCAGACTATGCAGGCAATGGCACTTGTGGTTGGATGGAAGCCTGGATGATGCCTTCTCCCCTTCCATTTGAACCTTCTTTCTGGGGAAAGGCAGTAAATTATATATTTACATCCTTATTTAGTGTAAACATACACAGTAATAAGGCAGTCCTTTACTCCATGCTTTCTCTCTCTCTATCAGCTAGTATGCCGGCCGGACTGTGCCGTCAGGGACTAGCTATGCTGGCTATATGCCTTCTGAATTACAGTATATGATTATACAGTAGTCAGTATATTTGCAGTATAGTAAATACTGCAGATAGAAAACTATTGTATATATTATACAAGTATTTATTTTCCAACATATCTTGGATATCCTTGCCCAGGCGTTTGCTGAGACCAATCCTATATTGAAAGAATAGAATTCCTTCAATACTCTGATTAGAAATCAGTTTACATTTTACCCTACAATATTAAATAATTTAGAAGGACCAGTGGTAGTACACTTTCTATCCTTAAAGGTTAGAACCCTTGTCTTTGAGCTTCCCTGATGAGAATACTCTATGGTTTTAATATTGAAAGGAAAGGTCACAGCAATTGGCTGTGTAGGATACACAAATATGTGTCTTTTCTAATTTCTAGTCCAGTCGGCGACATGCCAGCTGGACCGTGCCGCCAGGTGCTAGCCATGCTGGCAGCACACCGGCTGAACTACAGTATATGATTATACAGTAGCCAGTATTTTTGCTATATAATATATACTGCAAACAGAAAACTATAGTATTATTATACAGTTAATTTCTAACATATCTTGCGTACCCTTGCGCAGGCTTCTGCTGAGACTGAACCTATATTGAAAGAATAAATTCCTTCAATACTCTGATTGGAAATCAGTTCATACTTACTCCACACTATTAAATAATTAGAAGGGTCAGTGGCAGTGTACACTTTTTCTATCCCTATGGGTTATAACCCTTTTCTTTCGAGTTGCCTTGATAAAGGAAACTCTTTATTTTTAATACTGGGGGGGAGGTTACAACAATTGCTTGCGAAGGATACACAAATATGTCTCACTATTCCTTTCTAGCTTACTATCCTAAGCTATAATAATTAAAATATGACTAATTACATAATTGTTTACCAGGTGAGATAAACAATCGTATACTCATTCTGCTCTCCTTTCTTTACAGGAGGAGCCCCAGATAAAATGTGATGCAGTCTTCTGCAATCTTATGAGTAAGTACTTTTACGGTCATAAAGTATGCAGGTCTCATGCCCCCTACAATATTATTACCGAATCCCTGCATTATTGGGACCCCCAAGTCTGCAATATCTGCCGGACATTAGTGACCGAAGGTTTTGATGATCCCAAATCAATAGAGTCTAGGGATGCTGCACGTAAGAAACTACGCAAATGGGTAAGAACTCTCCGGTACCATACCTACCTCCTAACGATAGGATGCGTAGCTTACTGTTTCTGAAAGCAAGTAGTGAAATGGTGGTGCCCCAAGTACGACTCGCACCTCCCTGCGTCCAGATTGCCATCGAGACGGAGGGCAGGAAGGCACCTCTAGAAGAAGAGGACTATGTCGTATCGGAATTTCTTCCGTCTGTGATGGCCCTGGAGCCGTTAAGCTCAACATCTTCACCTTCTACCCCTCTATTAGACAAAATGAGCCAGTTACTGGCCCATCTTACGGGTCTAATGGAAAACTTTCGCAAACAAGAGGGTTCCAGAAGAACTCTCCGGTACCATACCTACCTAACGATAGGATGCGTAGCTTACTGTTTCTGAAAGCAAGTAGTGAAATGGTGGTGCCCCAAGCACGACTCGCACCTCCCTGCGTCCAGATTGCCATCGAGACGGAGGGCAGGAAGGCACCTCTGGAAGAAGAGGACGATGTCGTGTCGGAATTCCTTCCGTCTGTGCCGGCCCTGGAGCCGTTTACCTCAACGCCTTCACCTTCTACCCCTCTATTAGACAAAATGAGCCAGTTATTGGCCCATCTTACGGGTCTAATGGAAAACTTTCGCAAACAAGGCGAAACAAAGGAAGCGAAACTCAAGAGAGAGAATGGTTTACATTCCTCTAGAGATGGGCAGGGTTTGCCCTCTTTGATTGCCTTAGTGACAAATTCTAGAGCTTTCTCTGAAAAGGGGAAAGAGATGGAGGAAGGAACAACAAAGGTGGGATGCCTCTTGCTCAATGCTGAGTCTTTGGAGTCTCACGTAACAGTCTGGATAGGCTGAAAAGCTGGGCCAGAACTCAAGATCTTCAAACAGTTTGGCTCCCAACTTCTCTGAAACAAATAGTTTCCCATTCATCATGAGCATGTGCTCCGCGCACCTCCAGGGGTTGGTTTCGGAGCAGTGAGGGAGATCTGATACTCTAAGGGACTTAATAGAGCCCCTGGAAGTTTCAGGACAATCCCTTTCCTGTATCTGTTTCTTGTTCTGTTGGATGGATTGTTTCATCTCCTCTTGTTCCTTCTGGAACAATTCCAACGTCTGCTGGATCGACATGAAGAGTGCTTTGCTCTTGCCGACCTGTGTAGTTGGTTGAAGAGGTTGACGGCATAGGTTGAAATGCCGTCAAGGCGAACTGAGGGTCCTCAGTTACCATCAAAACGGATCCTTCTTCCTCCGTGCGTGGTAGAACCACATCTTCAGGGCCTTCTTGCAGTAGGTCCTGTTCTGTGTCGGTGGACACTTCTGAATTCCATTCTTGGTGGATGTCCATGCCTTCTACTGCCTTATGGATGTCCGTGTCGATCTTCAGCTGTATGAGAGGAGGCTGGACCTGTTCCTGGGGCACTACTGCATCTGCTAGCGCCTTAGGGAACAGAAAGCACCTTAAGGATTCATTAGGTAGGTAAGGTCCCGGAGAGTTCTTTTGGAACCCTCTTACCCACTTACAAAGGGTTTCCCTTGCTGTGTCCCTAGTCTCCACAGTGACTGGGATGGCTTCTCCATAGCCCTTGGTCAGCAGTGTTGAGCAGGTAGAGCAATCCTTCGGGTCCCAATACTTAAGGGATCCGGATACGATACAGCAGGGGGCATGAGACCTGCACATCGTATGCCCGCAAAAGTTCCTACCTTTGTGGTTGCAGAACATAGCGGCGCACTTCACCATTGGCTCCTCCTGTAAAGGAAAACTTTTAAATGAATATGTGGATTTTATATCATTGATATAAATGCATACATTTTATTTGCAATAGTAATCACTATTGTAAATGGTAGCTTAAGATAGTAAGCTGGAAAGGAAATAGGAAAGACCCATATCTGTGTTTCCTTTCCCAGGCAAGATTCCCTGTTAGGGAGAATACAGGGTGGAAGAAACTCTAGTACTTAGAGTTAGGGTTAGTAAGTGTTTATACTAACTTATCCACCTGTAGTATATTAATACTGATCGGTGATTTATTAGGGTTCCGATGATCAAAGGATTCATCTGGGTGTTGAGGGATTACTCAACCTCAACATTATATTGTGGTCCCAACAATAGGCTGTGAAAGGAAACAGAGTATGTTAGAGAATAATTGTACTACTGTATTTTTTTGTATACTGTAGTTCAGCCGGTGTACTACCGTGGTTAGGTTAGTACCTGGCGGCACTAACTGATAGAGAGAGAGAAAGCATTAGGGAAGGAGAGTTTCCTATTATTATGGTTTAGCACAACAATTGGAAGTGTAGGAGGCTATCATGCCGCCTACTGTCTCCTTGCCAGAATGAGAGTTCTAATGGAAGGGGTAAGAATCTTTCTGATTCTAGCTTCCATCCATCAACAAAAGGTCTGTCGCCAGCTGTACTGCTGACGACAGTAATTGTGGATGGCTGACCAAGGGAGGGCTGAAGACTTCTCAAAAGTATGTTGGGTTTCCCACCAGCAGCCGTCAGGACCGGCTCAATCTTCCCCCTGTGACATTCACTTCTGGTGAAGGAAGGACATAAGGAGGAATGTGGCTGAGGCGGCTGGGCTAACTGCCACCAGTAGGGTCCCGGTCGCCAACGCAGACAACCTGGCAAGCCAGGATGACTGTCAGAATACTGGCGAAAGAATGTTGTGTCGGCTATGCCGACACTAAAGGACAGAAGGGGGGAAGGGAGTAGAGGTGGCGGCAGGTATGCCGCCTACCTCCGACAGTGGACTGGGGAAGTGCGGCTTTCTGTGCCGACGACGTCGTCGGCGGCAGAGGAAACATGATTCCTTTGCTGGCGACATTGTCGGCGGAAAGACAAGGGCATCCTGAGTTAATTACCATCTATCCCAAAGCCGGAGTACTCGACGGCAATGAAGAAAGACGGTGTTTAGTTACTATCTAACCCAAAGCCGGAGTACTCAACGGCAATGAACAAAGACGGTGTTTAGTTACTATCTAACCCAAAGCCGGAGTTCTACTCGACGGCAATGAGGAAAGACAGTGGTTGCCACCTGTAATGGCGGTGGTACTCAGGGAGGGAGGAAGGGTTTAGCTTCTTTTCTCTAAAAGAAAATATTGAAAATTATTTGTAATTCCAGAGGTATTAAATCCTCACCTGAATCAATAATGAACGATAGGGTGAAGCTAAACGTGGGAAGTTACTTTACTAATGTATATATGAGCGAGGCTAGCCTAGCTCTGGAAGGAACCACGGCCATGTTGGTATCGCCGGGGTTCCCAGCAAGGTTGGTATGGCCGGGGCTCCCGCCGAATACGAAAAGTAAAGTTACATAATTGGAAGAGGAATACTTTTTTGGGGGGCTCAAGCCATGTCGTTCTGATGGAAGGTTCCTTAAGGTAGCTTTCTAAGGGATATTTGGCTACAGTGATATTTCCAGAGAATTAACCGTTAGGTCTCCAGAATTCTAATTCCTGGCGTGAATATCCTTAAATTTCTCTCAAGGATATCGCATAATCAGGGGACGTATGCTTGATACGACACATAGCGATCTTCACCCCGAATAGTGTTTTCGTTTCGAAGGGGAAAGTGGCAAATTTAGAAGGGGAACCGATATCAAGGTACCCTTTCCTCTCATACTACTGAAGGGTATCTAGATGGCGCTGTAGTCAACCCAGTGAGCTATTCCTTTAGTTGTAGCGGTCTCGCACGGTTATTTTCCCATTTGCTCTCTCGTTATGCTTTGTTTTTTTTTTGGATTTATAATGCAATCTCCAGCCTCTTCTGCCTCTGGAAAGTTGAGTATTTGATCTTTACAGTGTATAAATTTTAGCTCCTGCCTCACAGTGAAATTATATTAAATTTAAGAGTTGGAGCTTTGCCTTCACCGGAGGTACCATGGGCGCTGTCGTTCGTAACGCATGTGTTATTTAGTTAGCCTGAACGACTTTCCCGGTTTTAATAGCTTGAATATTTACGAAGCTATTCAGTCATATATTCTGGGAAGTTATATTATGACGATCGTATTCTCTAAAGTTTCGGCGATCTAGGTAACCGAACCTTACAGGTTTCCTAGCCTAAGCGCTTTAGTTTACCATCATGCATGATATTAAACGGCATTCCTATTTTTAATAGCTATTAAATATGAAGCTATTTAGGCAATTTATACTTGTAAGATATTGATTGCATATATATTTCCTCTTCCTCATCGATCGTATACGAGAGTTTCGGCGATTAAGGTAACCGAATCTCGCCTGGCACTAGGCTACTAGCCTAGGTGCTTTAGTATACTTTCCTACATGTTCCCGGTTTACCCTCGTGTATCGTTTTATCAATTCAGGCGGAGATAGATATCTCCAAGAATTATTATATAAATCGATACTCGTCTCCAGTGGAGATTTAAGGGTATTCCCTTCTCCCTCTGAGGCTACAACCCTATCTTGGTGTTGCCATTGAGTAGAAACTCCGGCTTGACTAGGCTACTGTTTTCTGTCCTTTTCCCTGGCCGGCAGATAGCCGACTTTGGGTTTTGGTCAGAACCTCAGAGTATTCACTCTTTTTCCGGCTGCCGGTTGGCAGGGTGAGTAGTCACTCCCCTGCCGGTCTTAGCTGCCGGCATAGGAGGCTAGGCCTCCCAAGGACGCACTTGAAGTGGTTCTATAATGCAGTTACCTTCTCCCCTGCGGTCTAAAAATCTAGTCCTGTGCTCGCAGACCCTAGCCTGAAAAATAGACATTCATCTGCCGCCTAGGATGGCGCCGGCACAGAAGCGATGTTTCTCCCAGGTTGAGAGGGGCCAGCAAGCCTGCCGCCTCCCTCTTAACCCTATTGGCAGACCCTAGGTTGAAGAATAGATATTCTTCTGCCGCCTAGGACAGCGCCGATATTGAAACAAAGTTTCTTCGTTGTGTGGGAGGACCGGCAACACTGTCGCCTCCTTACACACTTTATACAGGTCCCTTTCCCCTACCCCCTCTGTCCTTTAGCGATGGCCTAGCCATCACAACCTTTTGTCCATCGTCCTACAATCTCGTCGATTGCCGGCGGGTTGTGGGGCCGGCCGGGGCTCCTACATAGCAGCTGTTTAGTTGCTCAACCTTCCCTTATTATGGACGCAGGGCTCCGGAAAAGCTGTGCCGGCTGGGCTGGCTGCTGGTGGGAGACCCCTATTCTGTAAAGTGTTCTTCAGTCCTCTCTTGGACTGCCATCCACATACCAGAGGACGGCAGTGACCGGCAATGGTTTGTGCCTGGATGGAAACCTGAATGATACATTTTCCCCTTCCATTTGAACTCTCCTTCTGGAGGAAGGCAGTAAGATTAAGTACTTACACCCTTATTTACTGTTAACATACATTTAATAAGGTACCCTTCACTCCATGCTTTCTCTCTATCTGTCAGCTAGTGCGACCAAGTAGTGCCGCCAGCCACTATCCCATTGCTCCCAGGTGCCGGGCAGGTTGGTGCTGCCAGGTCTCGCTGGCTGGATTGTGCCACCAGGTGCTAGCCTATCTAAAACTACAAGGATATGTTTATACAGTAGCCAGTATATTTGCAGTATAGATCATACTGCAGACAGAAAACTATAGTATATATTATACAGTAGTTATTTTCCAATTATATATTGAAAGAAAGATTTCTTTTAATAAACTGATGGATGATCAGTTACCATTGACCCACATTATTAAAACCTTGGGAAAGGTCAGTGTTAAGTTACACTTATCTATCCCTAGAGGTTAGAACCCTTCCCTGTGTTTCCTGAATAGGAAAACTCTAGGTTTTAATTTTGGGGGAGGTCACAGCAATTGACTGGACAGGAAATACAAGTATGTGTCTTTCCTAGTTCCTTTCTAGCTTGTCTATCCTAAGCTATAATGTAATAATATTAATAATAATATTTAAATAGTTTACAGAGTGAGATAAACTACCGCATACTCATTTCATTTCCCTCTCTTTACAGGAAGACCATCCCATGTGCCAAGTCGTCTTTTGCAACGTATGGAGCAAGAACTTCTGTGGCCACGTGGAATGCAGAGCTCATGCTCTCTGCACAACTACTAAGGGATCTCTACGGTACTAGGACCCCCAGGACTGCAAGATCTGCTAGGCCTTGGTGACCGAGGCATTTGATGACCCCAAGACAGCGGAGTCAAGGGATGCAGCTCGAGAGAAGCTGCGCAGATGGGTTCGTGGGTTCCAGAAAAACACCACAGAACATTATCTTCTCAGCGAAAGGATGCGCGGTTTGCTGTTCCCTAAAGCGGGTGTGGAAGCTATCATACCCGTCACGACCTGAGATCTCTTGCGTCCAGGTTGCCGTAGACACGGACGTCTCAGACACTATGCAGGACATCCACCTAGATGAGAGGATGACGGAGGTGTCTGAGGACACTGAGAAGGACCTCCTAGCGGGAGGTACCGAGGAGGAGTCCACCTTGGTTCCCGAAGATGAAGAGGATGACGTTGAATCGGAGCCGTTACCCTCTACATCGTCTGCCCCTTCATTAGATGATATGAGACAGGCAATGGCCAGTCTCATGGCGATGATGGAGAGCCTTCGCAAGCAAGGCGAAGAGAGAGAGGCAAAAATGGAAAGACAGATGGCACAATTTTCCACTTCTCATGGGTCTCGTAAGAGACGTAAGGTTCAGGATCTACCAACCTGCTCTAATGTGAATCCCTGGAGGTATGCAGAATAAATGCCAATGACCAGTGGCAAGATATTTATATCAGAGAAGTTGGGGACCATCCCTATTGAGGAAGTTGAATTCTAGCCAAGCTTCCAGTTTTATCCAGATTGCTTCGTCCGTCTGAAGACGGAACCAACTTTAAGGGAGGAAACAGAATCTAAGGAGGTCATAGTTCTTGACCACGGTAGGGCTCAGTCTTCTATCCAGCAGCCTGAAGCAGAAGGGCTTCACTAACTCCAAAGTGTCAGCCCTTAGCAAGAAACCTCCCACCTTTCTTGCTCCAGCCTCATTAGCATTTCCCTTTACGGATAAAGGTTTTAAGGCAGTGATGAAGGCAATAGAGGCAGGCAAACCTTGCCCTACACTCGAGGAGTGTAGACCATTGTCATTAGCCCTGCCCACGGAAGATAAGGACTGGAAAGAAGTCCACCTTACCTTCTCAATTGGGAAATTGGAGGCAGATATCGCTGGACGTCAGTTCAGTGAAAATCTCCCTAAGTTGTCTGACTTTCTCTTGCGTAGAGAGCATGAGACCAAAGAAAGACTGGCCGCATCTCTATCTCTACAGATTTGTCTTGAGACGATGGCCAGCAACAGTAAAACCCCCAATATGAACATGGTTATGGCCAAATCACATTTGGCTACTATGGTCAAGGACCTGTATGGCTTTGTCAAAGCCAGACGGTCATGCAGGGAGTTCGTGTTTGCCTCGGTAGCAGTAAAGCACGAACCCAGGAAGCTGATAGCTTCCAATATCTGGGGTAAGGACCTCTTCCCAAGTGAAGTGGTCAAAGAAGTCGTAGACAAGGCCGCCACGGAGAATAGAAATCTTCTCCAGAAGTGGGGCATGTTGGCGAAGAGCAAGTCTTCCCCGGATGAGGGTCCCTAGCCTAAAAGGAAGTCTAAACGACCTAGATTGCCCTCTCGCCCTAGATACCCCCCAAGAGGCAAGGGTGGTAGGGGAGGACGTGGTAAAGGAGGTAAATCCTCCGGAGACCAGAAGCAATGAGTTGCTTTGGGTAGGAGGGAGACTCCAACAATTCCAGGATCGTTGGAACTTCGATCCTTGGGCCCACAGCCTAATCAAGAACAGACTTGGATGGAGCTGGAACGAGGTTCCACCACCATTCCCTCAGTTCTTCCAACACTGTAGCCCCCGTTCTGGAAGAATACACCCTAGAACTTTTGAGCAAGAGGGTGATAAGGAGAGCAAAATCCATCAAATTCCAAGGAAGGCTGTTTTGTGTTCCCAAGAAGGAGTCAGATAAACTCAGAGTCATCCTGGACTTGTCGCCACTCAACAAGTTCATAGAAAACTTAAAGTTCAGGATGTTAACCCTTCAACACATAAGGACCCTGCTACCAAAAGGGGCGTACACGGTCTCGATAGAGTCAACCGCCCTCTCTCCTCCTACCTAGCATTCAAGCTACAGAAGAAGAAGTACGTCTTCAGAGCCATGGAATTTATCAGCAGTTCACCTCCAAGGGTTCCGCAATGTGACGGCGGACGCACTATCCAGGCTCACACCGATAGAGTCAGAATGGTCCCTAGACGCAGACTCATTCTCCTTCATCTTACGTCAAGTCCCGGAACTGCAGATCGACCTCTTCGCGACAAGTGACAACAAGAAGCTACCTCGTTATGTGGCACCATACGAGGACCCTCTAGCGGAAGCGACGGATGTCATGTCCCTCGATTGGAACAGATGGAACCGGATCCACATGTTCCCTCCTACCAATCTCCTAAGAAGGTCCTCAACAAGTTGAGATCCTTTCGGGGAACGGCAGCTCTAGTGGCTCCCAAGTGGCCAAAGAGCAACTGCTTCCCTCTAGTATTGGAACTGAAGCTGAGGCTGGTCCCTCTGCCGGAACCAGCACTGTCTCAACAGGTCCAGAAGTCGACTGTCTTCACTTCATCACAGAGAACCCAAAGCCTTCATCTCATGATTTTCTCTCCTTAGCAGTTAAGAAAAGATTTGGGATCTCGAAAGGCAGTATAGACTTCTTAGAAGAACATAAGTCTAAGTCAACCAGAAGACAATATGAATGGTCTTGGAAAAAGTGGGTTGCTTTCGTTAAAGCAAAACGACCAAAAGAAATCTCAATGGACTTCTGTCTGTCCTTCTTTATCCACCTTCATGAACAAGGTCTGGCAGCCAATACGATAACTATGTGTAACTCAGTTCTGACTAGACCTCTACTATACGCCTTTCAAGTAGACTTGTCAAACGAAATCTTTAACAAGATCCCTAAGGCATGTGCTACACTTAGGCCTGCAGCCCCTCCGAAGCTTATTTCATGGTCCTTAGATAAGGTCCTACACTATGCTTCAACAGTGAGCAATGAGAATTGCTCCCAGAAAGATTTGACTCAAAAAGTCATTTTCCTGTTTGCTATAGCCTCAGGGGCTAGAGTTAGTGAAATAGTGGCCCTATCCAGAGATGAGGGCCATATTCAGTTTACAGAAGTGGGAGAACTGAATCTTTTTCCTGATCCAACATTTCTCGCTAAGAACGAGCTACCCACTAAAAGGTGGAGTCCCTGGAGAATCTGCCCTCTGAAGGAAGATATCTCGCTGTGTCCAGTTGAGTGTCTAAAGGTCTATCTTCGAAGAACTTCAGACTTCAGGGGAGGACAGCTCTTTAAAGGAGAAACTTCAGGATCAAACCTATCCCTAAAACAACTGAGGACAAAGATCACCTATTTTATTCACAGAGCGGATCCTAACAGTACACTCGCAGGTCACGATCCAAGGAAAATCGCTTCATCACTTAACTTCTTTCATTGTATGGATTTTGAGCGTCTTCGCTTATACACTGGATGGAAGTCATCCAGAGTATTCTACAAGCACTATGCAAAGCAAGTGCAGGAGCTTAAGCGATTCGTGGTGGCGGCAGGTAGTATGCTAAAATCTTTTTGTCTAGTGCTGCGAAGAACAGTGAATTGATTGGGACCATCAATTAAAAGGTGAAGGTATTGACACCTCTTAAGTGCAATACTTTGATGTGAGTGCCTCCAAGGGGACACTAAGGACTGTTCCAATTAGATGAGGTGAAGAAACATACATATAACACTAGTGCCGTGTGTACTTACAGTGTGAATAGACATTCAACATTATGAAAATTCATATTGGAAAATTTATCAGATTTTCAAATTATGGTGGCATCAATTAATTAAGCTTTCCCTTTCAGGTGAAAACGAGAATTTTCTATGTTTAATTTCCATGTTATGTTTCTCATTATACATACTAGTATGTATACTATACCTGTTATGTCATATTGGTTAATTCTTACCAATAAACTATTAATAGGTATTTGCGTCTTATTTCGCCCTACCATTGAATTATAGTAAAATTATATTAGAGTTTGATTGCCCTTCTATAAACTGCATATATTTATCATGAACAAAAAGTGTAACTATATCTTTGTTCTGACAGATTTACAACATTATGTAATAATGGTTGTTTCAACATGTAATACATACAGAGAGACCTGTATGTAGGAGTACCATTTTTGTTCTAATACTATATGCAAACCTTGAGACTCCCTTTCCTAAGTCTAGTATGACTCTTCTCTGCAGGGGGCAGGAAGCACTAACATGGTTTATGCTTAGCAGTAATGACGTATAACGGTAACGCCATATGTCTCAATGGTCTGGATGACCAAGAGGAAAAATTGTCCCAAGGTTAAGGCACTTTTTAAAAATCCACAGATACAGTACTTTCTAGTAATTCTCTGGTAAGCTTCCATCAGGACGACATGGCTTGAACCCAAAAGACGGATTTTGAGCAAAGCAATAAATCTATTTTTGGGTGAGATAGCCATGTCGTCCTGATGGACCCGCCCTCCTTTTCTATAGAAAAGGCCTTGGCAGGATCCCTCCCGAAACTACTATATCTGTAGCACCATGCTCAACGCTACAAGGAATAGCGCGCTGGGTTGAATACAGCGCCATCTAGATACCCTTCAGTAGTACGAGAGGAAAGGGTACCTTGATAACAGCTCCCCTTCCAAATTTGCCACTTTCCCCCTCGAAGCGAAAACGCTACAAGGAATAGCGCGCTGGGTTGACTACAGCGCCATTTAGATACCCTTCAGTAGTACGAGAGGAAAGGGTACCTTGATAACAGCTCCCCTAAATTTGCCACTTTCCCCCTCGAAGCAAAAACGCTACAAGGAATAGCGCGCTGGGTTGAATACAGCGCCATCTAGATACCCTTCAGTAGTACGAGAGGAAAGGGTACCTTGATAACAGCTCCCCTTCCAAATTTGCCACTTTCCCCCTCGAAGCGAAAACGCTACGAGGAATAGCGCGCTGGGTTGACTACAGCGCCATCTAGATACCCTTCAGTAGTACGAGAGGAAAGGGTACCTTGATAACAGCTCCCCTAAATTTGCCACTTTCCCCCTCGAAGCAAAAACGCTATTCGGGGTGAAGATCTCTATGTGTCGTATCAAGTATTTGTCCCCTGATTATGCGATATCCTTGAGAGAAATTTAAGGATATTCGCGCCAGGAGTTAGAATTTTGGAGACCTAATGGTTAATTCTCTGGGAATATCACAGTAGCCAAATATCCCTTAGAAAGCTACCTTAAGGAACCTTCCATCAGGATGACATAGCTATCTCACCCAAAAATAGATCCGTTATGTATGCACAATCCCCACTTGTATAATTTGCCTAACTAGCTAACATTATAGCTAAATACCGGGAATTGTCGCCTAACTAAATAAAATGTAATGATATTCGGCGACAGCAGTCGTGAAATGGCCGCCTCCGGTCATTGCAACACTCAGCCAAACACACTTGAATTATTCTAATTTAACTGTGAGAAGGGAGCCTAAAATTATACACAGGAAAGAATTAATACTCAACTTTCCAGAGGATGAAGATGCTGGAGATTGCATGATAATTCCGAAAACATGCAACAAAACACCGGGAACACTTTGGAGAACACCTAGCTTATACGCTACAAGTAAAAAGGAATGGCGGCCGGTAGTAGTACGGATAGGAGGTCCACCGGGAACCTAGAATGGCATCCCCTTTCTTTCGCCACTCTTCCCCCTTACATCAAAGAGTTAAATCTATTCGGGGTGAAGATTGCTATGTGTCGTATCTAAAAAATATGTCCCTGATCCCTAGCGATATCCTTACCTGGATGCTCGCACCAGGAGTTAGAATCTTGGAGACCGGTTTATTTCTCTGGGAGTATCACTGTAGCAAATATCCCTTAGAAAGGCTACCTAAAGGAACCTTCCATCAGAACGACATGCC
This sequence comes from Palaemon carinicauda, assembly GCF_036898095.1. Taxonomy (NCBI): domain Eukaryota; kingdom Metazoa; phylum Arthropoda; class Malacostraca; order Decapoda; family Palaemonidae; genus Palaemon; species Palaemon carinicauda. Next base: position 75,238 of record NW_027171774.1, on the reverse strand, counting down.
CGAGTCCAAAAATGTTCAGTAATCTCATCTTTGTGGAATTGATCCAATTGGATCTATGATTCATCCATCAGCGCACAAAGCTTTTCAAACAGTGATGTTTCCAAGATTGGTTTTCCAATGCCAGTTTTCCAGTTTGGAAACAAAGGCCTGGAGTATGTTGGTTTCCCTTCCTTGAAGCTTCAAATTTAGCTTGTTCAGATGGTCGAAAATATCAGCAAGGTATGCAACCCTTTTAATTCATGCTTCATCTTCAAAGTGAGCCACAAGAACTTTTTGTTCTTGAACCTCCAGGAATAACTTTATTTCAACTTTCATCTCAAAGACACAGTTGGCAACGTTCTTTTTGATAACCAACGTATTGCTGTGTAAAAAAGAAGAACTTTGTGGTCAGTATTCATGACTTTGCACAGTCCTTTAAATAGCAGAGCGTTGAGTGTTGCATTCTTTACATAATTCACAATTTTTATTACAGAATCAAGCATTTCTTGCAGAGAGGCAGGGAAAGTCTTACTGGAGAGAGCATATCGGTGGATCATGCAGTGGATGCCTTTGGCTTGAGGTGCTAACTTCTTCACTCTCAATTGGAATCCTGACCTCGATCCCAGCATAGCCGGCGCTCCATCCATAAAACCCTCACACGTTTTCCCATTGAAGGCCTTCCTCGTGGAAATAACATGAAACTTTTTGTCACATCTAAAGCTTTTGTTGTGGTTTCAAGTGCACTAAAGAACAAGAATTCATCTTTAATGGCGCCTGATTGAATGTATCTCACAAAGACAAGCAACTAAGAACAAGAACTCACATCCGTCGACTCATCGAGTTGAAGGAAGAACAATGGAGAGGATTTAATTTCGGTCATAACCTGGTCCTTCACATCCACAGACATTTTGCAAATTCGCCTCTATATAGCATAATTTAACAGGACTACTTTGCTGCATCTTCTTTTCACTGGTTTCTCCAAGGATGAGATTCACTGCTTTCAACATAAAGGGTTTGAAAATGTTTCTCCAATCGTGGAAGGCTTTTTTTTCTAGCTATTTCCAAAGCAACCTTATATGAAGCCTGCAATACCATTACACAATGCTCCTGGAATAACCCACTGGCATCGAGTCTTAGACTTTTGGGGCACCGTTCATGGCGTTTAAAGAAATCTGAATCTTTCTTTGCCTGTTTTGGGCGATTTGTTTCGAGATGACGCTTGAGCTTTGATGGTTTCATTGTCTCTACCCCTAGGACTGCATGGCACAAAACGCGCTGTGGTTTCTCGTTGCCATCATTGGCGGGTACTATGGTAAAGCCAATGTTGAGGTAGCATTCTGAGTATCTGTGCCGTTTAGCCATGGATTCAAGTCTGTGAACAGACACAAGACACCAATAAAAATAGGCAAACAAAACCCCATGTAACACCACAACACGCCTGCTAAATACAACTCACCTCTGCTGCAATAATAACTGACGACACCCGTGACACAATCAACCCAACTTCAAGCTGCCTTATTCTGGCACTGCATCCCAGTCACGTGATTCTTCACTGGCCAATCAATGATGGGCATTGAATCACGTGTCAACAGCGAGTGTGCATGCAGGCATACACACACGCACACACACTCTGAACGCACTAACTGACTGAACACTTACAGAAGCACAGCTGAACAGCCATTCAAGCTTAGGTACATAATTCATATATAGATGCATATACTCACTAGTACAGACACACATACACACTTTTTTTTCACTGAAGTAAAGGCAAAATATATGTACAAACATAACAGTAATCTATTTGAGGAATAGAAATCGAAATCAAAACTAATAGCATGGTTTGCGACCCAATTGCTAAGGTTTCGCGACCCCACAGAGGGTCATGACCCACTGTTTAGGAACCACTGCTCTAAAGCCTACAGTAGACATATCTAGGTTCAAATAATTTGAAACCATCCGTAACTATTCTGTCAGCATGATTTGTTGGCTACACGATTCTGATAACTTGGTGGGTTATTGTACATATTTTAAACTCAATTCTCGTTTTAATAGATATACAATGTAAATCAATTAGTATGGGAGTGATCCTTTCTCAGGTAGGGCAACTTTTATCAGTCTTGCTCCCCTGTTTATTATTTTTTGTAATTTTTTAAGTTGTACTTTGGGTAAATTGTAGTAGATGGAGTTACAGGAGTCAATCCTGGTAGTAACACAGTTTATCACAAGTTTCTTTACGGAATGTTCATCCAGGTACTTCTCTATAAAAGCAATGTTTCTAAGATGATAACCAGCAGGTTTTTTTCCACAACATTTCTTTGGACATTGAAGGACAAGATCATGACCTTTACTAGTTATCGAGACAGAGTCATTATTTATGTTTATTTGAATATTAACCAAGTCTCTTACGCCACTTCTCTTACCAACCACCATATTTTTTATTTAATTGTAATCCATTCCCTACCACTGGCAAAAATTCCGTTTAGATTTTAAGCAGTGTCGTCTATATCATTTATTTACTCACTATCCCGCCAACATTATCCCAGCTGCTAGCGAATGGCTTTGTCAGTGACCCAGCAAAGGGGGTGGTGGGGGTGGGGGTGGGGGGGGGGGGGGCATGCCCTGCTACAGGCTGGTTGTTGACACCTCTTCAATTTCTAGTGGCAGTATTACAGCTTATCTGCTACCCATTCTTCTCCTGTGTAAAGAACTCAGCTTAGTTTAGTTAGGAAAGAAAAATTACTACCAACTTTGTCATTCTTGATACAATAGTTTGGGACAACGTGTAAACTCCAGTTAGTTAGTTGGACGGAGCCATCAACTACACTTACCATATTAGTCCAAGATCATCATTATCACCATCAATATTCAAATCATCGTCCATTCACGTTCCTTATTGAATCAAAGATATCATCATCTAAATCAATAGTTCTAAAATGAATTTCCCAAATAGTAATAGTTCAATCTTGTCTAATCCCAAGATCCACATTCACAAGGGAAGAAAAAGAACTGCCCTCAATCAAATGATAGAGGAAGGGCAATCTGCAAATAACGATAGAAAATGACATATCAACATTCCTAGCTAGCTAAACTATCACACCATGATCAAAATATAAACAATAAAAGAATCTATTGTTCACAACAAGCAGAGATAAATAACACTGATAATAATAAATACCCAGTGCTTTGGTTATCCCCCAAGATTATGCACTTTTGAACACACATGACATTCCTTATTGTTCTAACAATTTAATTGTGGGTCATACTTAAAACACATGAAGAAACGGCTAAGGTGGCCTCTGAATTTCTTAACTATCGGGGGCACAATAATTGTGATGCTATTAGGCTAACATTTGGATGCACTGGACACTAAAATAGAGGTGTTTACCCACTCTAGTTTCTTCAGTGCCTTTATACTGAATACTGCTCTCTTCAAGGCATTTCCATGAAATATTACATATCCACACAACAGGTTAATTGTGAGAATAAAGAAATAAACACACCATAAAATCTGTTTATTAAGAAATGTGTGCATAATCCCAAAATGAATATCACCATTTTCGATATTCTATTAAGAAAACCTGCTATTTTCAAAGGAAATGGGTACTTGAAAATCCAATGGTACATTGCAAGTTTCCACAACTATGTCCACTTACATTTCTTGATAACAGTTTGAAAACTATAATTAACTGCAGAAAACTACAAAAGAGTAGATTGCTTCCTGTGTAATATTCATATTCAAATACATCAAATGCAGTTAATGTATTATTTTGTAGGGAACTCACCTGTCCTACAGCACTAAGGGCATATGCTCTCCTGTTTATAGATTCCAACTCTTATGTAAATAAAATGTCTATATCGTTCTTGCTTTATCGAACCACTCAGGTGATACAATCACATATCTACTGTGGTGGTACAGATATTGATAACACATTTTGATTTGTTCAGTTTATGATGTTCTTATCATCAAGTCTTTATCTTAGGACTGCTTTAGGCAGCGACAGGCTCACCTGCTTTGACATGGCTGAGACCAACAGCCAAGGAAGAAAGGTCCTTCCATGCGAGGCTATGAACAGCAGTTGGTCAGTGCCACACAAAGTCAGGATTGGTCATAGCTTCCCCTCTTGACCACATTTTTACTGATTAACAGAGAAAAAATCCCATTCTAGCAGTCTTTAGTTAAAAAAAAAAAAAAAATTAGATGAGCAAATTAGAGAGAGATTCTGGGAAAGGTTAGTCAACACAAAAATTCAGTATTATAATAATTTGCTGAGACACATTTTTTACCAAATCGAAATATAAGAAAAATAGGTTTCAATTAAGAGCTAATGAAGAGTTTTGTAATTTTATTAAAAAATTAGTGGAGTTAGAAAATAACAGGAGTTCAATATCTTTAATTTGTTGAAATATTTCTGTTCTTGTTACATTTTGATAAAAAATACTTGAAACCATAATACATGTTGCACCCTTAAACTAAAAGGGTTCACATTAGCAAGGTCATTTAGTAAGTTCAACCTATTTTATTTTATCTTATTCAGCTTTTATGAATTATGTAAAATCTTTAGTACGTTTACATAACTCTTACAAAATATTCCATTTCATCTGCTAAAGCTGAAACAAGACTTGGACAAATGAAAGTTCTTCTTAAGAATAAGTATGTTCTTTTTTTCTAATTTATTCGCCCAATGATCTTTTCCTCTGTATATCAATTTTCTTTGCGTATTCACTTATAAACAATCAAATATTTGAGGGTAAAGACTCCTTCCATGAAAGCAGGATTAAAACTGTCACCAAACTGGTGCAAACAGAGGACGTTGCTTTAGTAGAACGGGATATGGCTGCCATTTCCTACATTTCACCCCAAACTCCATCACACTTTAGCAGTATAAAAAAAAAAAATGCTAGATTCTGAACGCTTACAATTTTCTGAACTTGAATAAAAACACATCATGATCATGCCTTCTTTTAGAACTAAGTATCAAACCCAATATCTACATTAGTTGCAATATTAACTACCAACTGAAGACCTTTTCAAAAGGGTTCAACATAAGCTTGGGATTTTGCAAAATCATTTCATAACAACAACAACAACAACATGCTTACTTCACAATTTTACATGAGACTAAATAATCAATAAGATAAATTGGCGACAATTACAGTAATTGGCTGTATATAAATAGATGGAGTTATTACAATTGCCGGTGAAATGTTCACAATAAATTTTTTTTCTGTCATGGGTCAAACAGTTACAGCAAAGAAATAAAAACTCCAAACAAAGTGACGGAAAGGAAAACCCATACAAACCAGAGTAACTCACATCCTCTGGTTTATAGTGATAGGTTACCAGATGTTTTAGAACTATCACACCCAATATAAACCAGAAAAAAATAAATTATCTGCATTTGACCTGCATTACTTGCAGATATCAACTACCAACTGAAAACCATTTTTCAAAAGGATTCCACATGAACTTTGGGATTCAGCAAAATCATTTCATAACAACATGCTTGATTCACTAAGTACTTAAAACTGACAAAACATATATACAATTATACACAAGACTGAATAATATGGATAGAATTATGCACGAGGAGAAATAGAGTGATTGCAATTGCTGGTGAAACATTCATAAGAAATTTGATTCTGTCAAGGGGTACACACAAATACATAATAGTTAAAGCAAAGACAAAAATTGAAATAAAGTGAGGGGAAGACTACCTCAATCAAATCTGTAGTTAATTTACATGATAGTGACAGGTTGCCAGGCAATATTGAATAAAATATAAAGTGAGACTATAAAGACATTGTATCTTTTCATAACAACAACGACATAGGCCTTAATTAGACATCTAAATAAAAGGATGTAAATAAAGTGAAACAATAACAGGTTATAATAACAACAATATGCTTTCCCTAAGAAAGGGCCTGTTCTAAATTCCCAAGGTAGAATTAATAGGAAACAATGCTGATCATAACAGCAATGCCACACTTTGAAAGAGCCAATTCTCTATTTAACTTACAGTACAGGAAGCAGAAATAACAAGGACTACAAAAGTAAAGACTGATTATCATCATTGTTGATAATGGTTGTACAATAATATATTTTTGGCAGAAAATCTCATACAAATACAGTAAGAAATGTTTTGAAGGGAGAAAAATAACAAATAAATGATGATGATAATCCTGTGAAATGGTAGTGATGGATGAGAATGTGAAAATACTGTATCATTTCAAGTTACAATAACATTGGTGATCAGAAGACACCATTAACAAAGGGAAGAGCTAAACCCTACATAAACAATACCAGGAACAATCACACCACATACAAACTTTCAATCAGGACGGAATTTATTATTATTATTAGGTAAGCTACAACCCTAATTGGAAAATCAAGATATTATAAGCTCAAGGGTTCCAACAGACAGAAATAGCCCAGTGAAGAAAGGAAATAAGGTAAAAAATTAACGATACAAAAAGTAATGTACAATTAAATTATTTTAAAAACAATTACAACATTAAAACAGATATTTCATATATAAACTATAAGAGATTAAAACACTTCTTCAGAATAGATTGATCACCGAAAATCTTAAATGACTTTCTCAATAAGGCAATTTTTTGTGAGTGCAATTGAAGAAGACACAGACCTAAAGAGTTTCTCAAAAGTAAATTTGCTGTCGAGAATCACACCTAAAATGTTAAAAGAGCCATACAAAGTTAAAGAAACATTATCAAAAGTGAGATCTCGGGAAAGAGAAAAAGTAATAAAGTTGGAGGCAGAAGAAAAGGGGAAAAACGTATCCCAAGTAAAATCTTAAGGTGTAGAGGGAGCGATAGCAAATAATATTAGCTAAGTAGGAGAGAGATAATAAACAAAAGGGAATAAGAGTAGGAGAATGAATAGCAGTGAAAGTTCAAAGGAGGTAAAAAAACACGAAATAGTGACGGAGCTTGGATGGGAGGATAAGGGAAAAGGAATCAGTTACGAGACAACGAATAACATAAGGATTTAAGGGTGAGGAGCATTGTTCGTTTGTTCGTTTCAGAACACCTTGCTACAACAGAAAGACCCAGGCTCTTGGGTTGGCAGTCCGCAAGGGAGATGCAGGTCCCAAGTGGAACCATTACTTAGGTTTTGGGAGATGAATGTTAAATCCAGACGTCCCCCCGCAATATGAGTGGGGATATCAACATTGTTGAGGAGTTTTACCCCAGGAAAGTCCTCAAGTAATGAATGAAGATGATCTCCAGTAGTATTGGTGAGGGAGGTTGACTTAAGGAAGGGGTGATGAGCGTTGAAATCACCTAAAAAAAAAAGGGTATCCTGAGTCTCAGCAGCCGCAAAAAGCAGATTAGCATCAAGTACACTTGCAGGATTTCTGTAAATATTGTGTATTGTTAGTGTAGTGCTTAAAAGGGTAATTTGTATACTAAGTGTATTAACTTCGTGGAAGTCAATATCTGCAATTATTTTGGAGGGAATGGTGTTCTTTACTAGTGTTAATAAGCCACGGCATGTGTCAGTGTAGTGTTTTCTATATACTTTGTAGTTAGCAAATTTGAAATTTGTGTTTTCTCTTAGTAATATTTCCTGCAAGAGTATGATGTCTGGTTTCTGTATGGCCACTTGTGACTGTAGGAGAGCGTACTTCGGTCTAATCCCTAGGATGTTCCATTGTAAAACATTGATGTATTTGTTCTCCTGTGGTAAGGAGGAAGGGGGTACACTCAAATCACTGCCAGAGTCCGAGAATTTAAATTAGGAGAGCACGAGAGAGTGTGCCACATATAAAACTGATGACAGACTTAAGGGCTTCATCAATGATTAATCCTGGAATAAATTTCTGCTGACAAGAAATAATGGCTGGCTCCAGGACACTTGGTTGAAGGAAGAAGTTGAGGGGATGGGATAGGGAAGGTTGTTGGGTTAGTTGCGAGGGATTTTGTTGTGGGATAGAAGGATAGTGGGTGTTGGAGAAGGAGCTAGGGGCTGGAGGAATAGGAGCTTTAGATGTTGAGGGTTGGGGGGAGTAGATTACTTCTGAGGGGGTTGAAGGAGGTTGTTTGGGAGGGGGGTTAGATTGATTTTTGGGGGATGGTTGGGTCTAGGGGATCTTGGTGATCTGGGTTCTCTTTGAGATTTTGGGAGGGGGACAGGAGTTTCGAAAAGGGAAGGAGTTGATTGAGAGGAAGGAGTTGTATTTCTAGGAATAGGTTGGATTGTTTTGGGTATGTTGGAGCTTGTTAAAGCAGCCCTATAGGAAGAATATGTTTGGGACATAGGTATAGGGGGTGGATGATACATAGGTGTAGGATATGTAGGAGTAGGTTCTTGCCTTTGTGGGGCAGGATCTTGTTGGGTGGAATGGTTTGGATGAGAGCCAGCCGCATTGAAGTTGGTGGTGGTGGTGGTGGGGCGGGGGGGGGGGGGGTTTGATTTCTCCTGGCGTATTCCCTCCTCAGCCTCTAAGGACACCGATTATTCCACGAATGGTGAGGTTGCCGACAATGAGGACAACGAGGAACAGTAGGCTCTTCAGCTTTAAACTTTGTAAGGCAGATTGAGGTGTCATGGCATCTAGAACATATACCGCAGATTGGGTGTGTGGCTTGACAGTTATTTGTGTGATGTCCATATCGCTGGCATCTATAACATCGAAGAAGGGGAGGATTGTAATCCTCTACTCTGAATTTCCCCCAGATTCCTAGGTCTACAAATGCTGGGGGAGGACCTTCGAAAGTGCACTCAACTTTATTAGACACACCCCCATCCTTAGGGGTACATCTTTCAGCTTTAATGATAGAAGGATAAGCCTCTAATAGCTCTACATTATATTTATATGAATAGCCACAAACTATGTATATTCTACGAAGTTTGGATGGGTCTAATTTAACAAGGTTACCAATAGTATTAAGGATGTCAACTGCCTCTTGATTGTGAGGGGAGAGAATCATATCTCCTTCACGATCTGGTTTGACAGTAATCTTTAAACCTGGATACTTATTTTCTATTCTTATGACTTCGTCATAAGCACTGCACTGAATAGAGTTAACAATTTTATATTTAGCAAAGGTGTTAGTAGGGTTTGAAGGGGAAGGTACATTCACTGTCTTACCTTTACGTTTGTTGGTCACATCAATCCATGTTCCCTCAGAAGTAGGATCATCTACTTCCTGATTATGCCTAAGGATGGATGTTTCTTGAGAACGAGGGGAGTTAGTCCTTGAAAAAGTAGGTAAAGATTCCTCTTCATGTTCACCTTCCGATTGAGAAAGTTGAAGTTCTAACGAATATATTTCGCTGTCTGTGGTCTTTTGGTTTGCTTTCTTAGCAACCTGTAGATCGGGAGGAGGGGAGGAGGGCGCGCCTCTCTTGCGTTGAGTGAGAGGGAGAGAGTCTTCATTGTCTTCTTCATTTTCAGAAAGTATTCATTTCTTTGTCTAAAATAAACCCTACTCCCTCCCATCCACCGATGACGTAATGTCTGTCTGGTACATTCATTCATTGTCCAACACTTGGCTCCTCGCCAAGACCCCGTTACACAACTTCCCGTCATCCCTACTTCCTCCCCCTCTCTCACCACCCTTCGTGGCCTCTGGTTACGTCATCCTTAGACCTATAAAACCGGTCTTGGCACTCCCCAAACCACACCTTACAGCACAAATATACTTACCTCCTCCAATTCTACGATTCATTCGAACTTATCTTATTCTCTCCCTTTTCTCTCCCAAAATATAACGTAAAATTAATTGTTTAAAACTTAATCCTTTCATTAAATTCAATTTCGATCTCCTTTTTATAATTTAAATAGTTAGATTCCTTTAAAAATCGCCAAATGACAATATTCAGATCGGTACCATCCCCGTTCCCTCTCCCTCCCCCTCTCTCTCCCGTTCACTCACTCGAGAATTAGCGTAAAAAGTTTTGCTGGTTTTTATTTTAGCTTATCTTCAATATATTTTTTCTTCCAGTTGTTCATATTAATTTGTTTGTCAATTGATTAATAATAATCCTCAACTATATCTTTGTAATATTCTCTGTCCTATCTCCTCCCACTTACTTCCTATCTCCTTTTCGCGATTTAACGTAAAGATTTTGCTACTACAGTCACTACACTACATCTAAAAATAGCTCGCTGTCGATACAACCTCCCTTCCTCTTTATATTTAAGCAAACCATTCTTTCTCTAGTTTTAATCGCCGATTCTTTCTTTAAATTAACATTCTATTACTATTATGAATTTCTAACTTTTGCTAGTTCCCTTCCCCTCTGCTAGCACCCTCTCTATATTAGCTATGTCTAATGCTTAAACTTCCCTGAGATGGTTTACGCCCTTCTGCCTCCAACTAAAATTGCTTTTCATTCATTCCCTGGTTTCTTCTACTTCCATGGGACTCCCTGCTATAACACTTTTTCTTTTACTTGATAGACTTTGTCTATCACAAGTTTCTCTTAAGAGATAGTTTACGCCCTTCTTCTGCCTCCAACTAAATTGCTTTTCATTCCTTCCCACGATCTCCTACTTCCCTGGGACTCGCTACTATAAAACTTTCTCTCCTACTTGATAGACTCTGTTTATCAACAAATTTCCTTTCGTGGACATAAAGAGAAGTCTCCTTACCGGGCCCTTTTTCCGTTGTCATGCCCGTTACCCCCTTGTTCCCCTGTAGCTTTGCGTGGTGGTTGCGAGAGGGAACTGCCCCTCATTCAGTTATACGGGCGTTTGATTTGCAGCCGGTGGGGCGCATGGTATCTTACCATTACCCTCACCTGGGAACCCAAAACCAAAAATCCCAGGCTGCTGAATGAGGATAAGCAGTTCACTTAAACTTCCACTATTTTTGGCCTTACACTAAATAGCTTCGGCTATCTAAATTTAATGTAACCTAACTATTAAGCTATAAAGTAATTATGTACACTTTTCATTGAATTCCTTTCATACTAAGTTTACCCACAGACACCATATTCATATTACCACCACTATTTAAAGAGAACAAAAAACACTTTAAACAATATTCTCTTACGGGCTGCTTAAGGCAAGAGCCCGTGGCTTACACAATGGTAAGGCAATCTACACACACACACATTGTGATTAGACGTGTGAGCAGCAGGAACTCCTTAGTTACATCGGCCTACGTAATTGTGACTGATTTTTCTCGGAAAATGACAAAACTCTAGGGGATTTCTCACACACCCCAATTTGGCTGTCGCTGATGTTGGGGTTTTGGAAGACGATATCGTTGAAGAGCTTCTTCAAATCCCTTGAAAGAAAACAAAAACGACTACGGAAACGCTACAGACATTGAAATGACTATTGCAGAAAACCATCTCCCTCAACATAAGAGAGGGGCACCCTCCTCCCCTTCACCCAACCTCCAGGCTACGAAAAAACACCATCAGACATCGTCTGGCAGCAAATCTTTTTCAATAAATCTTCAGCTCTCTCAATGTGATGACGATCAAGATAGGGAGGATAGATGTGTGGAGTGAGCAGAGGAATCAAGAAGAGCAGATCCTACATGTTTAGCATTTGCGTACTTAACATGATTCTGTGACTTTGCACATTTGTAGACTGTTGGTGTACCTGTTTTTTGAAGGGGACAGGGTATGTAGAATTACTATCTCTACTGGATAGGGGTAAGGTTCCGGTTACCTATAAAAGGAATGGGTTTGTGTTTCCGACATAGAAAAGTTACCTGAACTATTAAATAAAAATGAGTAGGCTTAATGTTATAGAAAAAAGAAAGAATTTTGGTTATATAGGAATTGAAGATTATTTTATTGATCAACAACTGTTTTGTCTCACAGGGGGAAAGAAGAGGATTAGGATGACGTTATAAGGTTATGTGTTAGCGTAGAGTAAGTAAAACTTTTGGTTGTAATCCCATAGACTTTAACATAGCCCTAGGTTTATGTTTGTGTATGTAATGATTTGAATAGGCCCACTTTTGGCAGTTACTTTATATGAGATTAAAATATATATTTTAAGAGTAATTCATACTAATTTAAGACGTTTTAGATTACGTTATTAAGTTATCTGGGAGGGGGATAAGAACATAAGAAGCCAGAAAGTGTGTGTGTATTTTCCAGTATGTGTTTAGTTACTTGTACAGCTGTGTAAGGGGGAGGGAGAGTTATGGATTGTCGGAGGGGTAAGGTTTCTCTGCAAAATAAGAAGGTAATGTTCCAAGGGTTCAGCTCCTGTGGGAAGGTCCCAATAGATACATAGTCGATTCTCTACATTAATAATTTGCCAGCTGCAGAGATAGCCAAGATGTAACCTGTGGAGAATGACGGAAAATTTCCTGCCTATGGATTTAGGCATGTTATGGGGGAGGATATTAGTAACTTGGTGTACCACGCAGCAGAACGGGAACCCTCATGTAAGGATTGACGAATTAGAGACTTCTTTTGAATATGACAATGGTCAGACATTATTAGCGAGGCGGTCTGCCTCATCATTTCCCTGAATACCTACGTGGTTTGGTATCCAATTGAGAGTAATTCCTCTGTTCCTCTGTGCATGAGTTGTGGCCATAGATTTTATGCTGCTAATTAAGAAAAAAAATTAATTAATATTACGTTTTACCATACTTTGAATAGCACCTCTAGAATCGGTGTGGATAGTTGTATGGCCAAATTTTGAAAGGGAATTCTCCAAGGCCTTTGCAATAGCATAGAGTTCTGCCTGTAGGATAGAAGCATGGTCAGATAGCCTCCAGCTACTGGAAAAGGTGCTGGAGAATATTGCTGATCCTGCAGCAGGTATATTCCTGTCTACGGAGCCGTCTATAAAATGTACGTTAGTGGAACTACTACTATTTATTGAATCCAAAGCTACATCCTTCATCTGTCGAAGAGAACATTGAGATTTAAATGCTGGAAGAACAGTGTAATTAACCTTAATTGGATCAGGGCTCCAGGGTGCTGGAGGGACATAGCGTTCATTAAATTTATCATGTTTTACGTTAAGAATAATCTAATGAATATTTACCTCTCTGATTATTTGAATGAGATTGCCAATCCTTATATCTTCGTATTCCTTATCCGTTCTCTTTACACACTACTGTTGCTGACCCACACTACCCTTCTCTCTGCACACACAATTACCATTTGCCTCGCCTGTTGCTAACCACCATACACTGCTCACACACACTCATGCCTCCCTCCCTAATTCCCCACATCCTTCTGTTGCTGACCCACACTACCCTTCTCTCTGCACACACAATTACCATTCGCCTCGCCTGTTGCTAACCACCATACACTGCTCACACACACTCATACCTCGACCCACACTACCCTTCTCTTTGCACACACAATTACCACTCGCCTCGCCTGTTGCTAACCACCATACACTGCTCACACACACTCATGCCTCCCTCCCTAATTCCCCACACCCTCCTCCTCCTCCACTGCACTTCAGCGTATACGTTCCCTTGCTTTTGGTCTTCTGGAATGTACTCGAAGGTTCTTTCGCAATCATGCCTCTGCTGTTCACTACCCGTCACACACCTCTCACTCTACACATGCCTTCATCCCTCCCTCCTCATCCAGCCCAACTGGCCCATTCCCACCGCACTTCAGCGTAAAATCTCTCCCGCCTTCTAGATTCTCGAATGTTCTAACGCCATTTCTTCCCGTATTTTCCCTACCATTCATACAGCTCATCTTTCCTTCTAACGTCTTTGCACACGGCCTTCTCTCCGCCGTAGCTATTTATACGATGAAACCATTATACTTTTACGAGTTACACATTTCCCTTTAAGCTTTTCTCGTGCTTATGCAAACTTTATTGTCACTAAGTCTTGGCCTTAAGCTTTTTCCCTTGCAAAATTTTTCCCCCGTTTTCTCATACGAATTTCTTCCGACATTTTCATGTATCAGCTCCCTCTCCCTCAGATGATACTCCCTTTCATTCCCTCCAAGTCTGAAGCTTTTGCTTGGGATATATTATGTATTTCTCCCTTGGAGTTAATTGCTTTTTATACGTATGTGCTTAACATTAAGGTAAATTTGTTCCCTTAAACAAAACTTTTGCAGTTTTACCTTGGTGATTCTTAGCTCTGCTTAATTCTAATGTAATTTCGCGTAAATCTGTTTTCTAAATTTAACGTAGCCTTGTGCAGTTCAACTCTAGTGATTCTTTTGTGCTGTTTAAAGTAATATAAAGTTTTACTGTCTTTAACTTTGTTTCTATTGCTTAACTTTTTGCATAATATATGACCGGAACCTTTTTCCATTTACATATTTTAATTCTTGTTCACCAGTAAATTTCCTTGTCAAATTAGTTTTCTCTTACGGGCTGCCAATGCATGAGCCCGTGTCTTAAATGAACAAACAAACAAAGCAAACTGCCACACTCTCACTCCAGCCAGACCAGCAAGCTCCTAAGACACTCCATCACTTTGAACTTGGCAATGATTTATACCCTCCTTTGAAAATTGACACGAGACCCTTGTTGGGCCTAAAGCCACTTCTGAAGAACCTCTCACACAGGACGCCCTTTCCCCATCTCAGGGGGAGTGGGATCATTCCCTCTAAGTTAAGAAATCAAAGGTTTCTGTCCCTCCTACTGTAACTAACTTCCCTAAGTTCAAAATACCAGTGAACAGTGTGGTGCCTACGATAGTGTAAAAGATCTTGGAGAACAAGTGCCCCGACTTCAAGATCTCAGACCTAACCTCCAGGAGGATATCAAAATATATTCCCAAGACCAAGATCCAGTTAATATCATAAAGTCGATTATCCCATCGAACTCCAACCCAGAAGTAAGACCAGGATTTACATATCTGCGACTACTATACTCTACCAGGCTTAAAGTTGATCAAGTGCTGAAGCATCCAACCATCAAAGAGCAGGAAAGTGTCTCTAAGGATAGTAGCACTGGCGAAGTGTACATTTCTTGGCACCCGCTCCCCCTGAATGCTTACACTTAGGAATCTAGGGGTCCTCCATATTGGAAAAATATACGGCCCTACCACTGCGCTGTCAAAGGTGCCAGCTTTATACGCACCATAAGAATAACTGCCATGCCACCCCAACACAGTTCAAAATTATTACAAATATTTTTCAGTTTGCAGATTTTAACATTATTTTAACATTGTTACTAAACTGTAATATATTTTAATATTTTTAATTCTAATATATTGTTATTTTATTTCATTTCCAAACTTTACTGCTTCCCGTCAGAGCACTTGGGATTGTAGCTTCCTGCTCTACCTAGTTGGGTTATAGCTTAGTTTTTGAAGAAAATAATCACAC
>NW_027171774.1:55000-57500 GCF_036898095.1 Palaemon carinicauda | reverse complement strand
TTGACCTAGGCCTACTCAAGAGGGAAATCCAAACAAAAATGATTTTAAACTACTGCTAAACATGACGGACATTTCGCTCCCTAAAAACAATAAAATTTTCATACTTCATCTATTCCAAAGTCATTATCCGTTGAATGAAGATGAGAATTTTCTGGCTGGATGTCTTAGGAACAATCGTTCAAATGAACAAGAACAGGATGTAGTGAACCTGAACTGGTAAAGTTGTACTGTATTACAGGGTCTGAATGTGACGGGAACGAGTGTCATTTTCGGAGCGTAATTTTTTCTATAAGAAAAAGTAGTTTTTTTTTCCTTTTAATACACTACAATAATACCGGTGTGAAGGTCTGAACGATCCCCCGGTCTCAGAATTCTCCTTGATAATATGCGCATGCGCGAACATTGCCGTTTGCCAGTGCATATGAAGTTGATGTTTTATTTTCCTGTAATGTTAGCGTGCGCAGCTCAACATTACCGCTTGCCAGTACATACGAGCTTTATATTTTACTTTCATGCTAGAGAATTCTGAGACCGGGGGGGATCGTTTAGACCGTCACACCGGCCTTGAAAGACCTGGTGCTATGGCCGGGGAGATCGTTCAGAAACCCATTACACCCCTGACATTTTCTATATAAAGTTTGAATAAAAGTAATATTGTAGTAGTTATACATTTAATCAAAAGGAAACACATGGAAACTAGAAAAGCAATCAGGTCCCCAGGAGTACAGTGGTAGAGAGAGAGAGAGCGCATTGATTGCTGCTAAAGTTTCTCGTTCATTAACGCCAATTACACATACACTAATTTCCCAAGGAGATCTTTAATAACCAATTACTTGAACATTACAAGGAAATTAATAGCAGAAGGGTGTTAATGCGCAAGTCATACAAACACACATTGCCGCCATTCGCCACGTGTTGCATCAATGGCGTCACTCACCTTTGTCTGTCTGTAGTGAGCAAGAATGACGAGTCGGATTGACGACGACAATCACCCTGGTAACTTAAAGGAAACATCACTCGACTTGCTTTTCCACAAACCTTTATTACATAAAACATTTAGTTTAGAAGAATACTCACCTCCTTCAGACGTTTTTCGTAGACTATCTATCTTGGCTGTAAACGAAGGAAAACTTTACAGAATTCTTGATTGGAGGCGACCCGTAATCAGAGTGCAGAGGTTACTTAATTGTCTTGTGCCAAGTAATGTCACATGTCACTCCAGCCTTATTACTCTCGATGACTGATTGACGTAAGGGTCGGAGATCCTCTTGTGTCAGTTACCTGGGTGTGGCTGAGGGCGTCAGTGGCGGTGAGTTGAAGGTGCTACAGACCTTCTGCCGGTGGTGGTCAGCATTTCTGCAAGAGACGAACGTCCTTCAAATGCAGCAGACGCTGTAACGGCTGCGCAATTTCTGGCTCTGCATTCACTCGACCCCAATACGCAATATACAGAAAAATCATAACAGCGAACCTCACAGCGACCAAACCACATTCATTTCTTAGCAAGATCGGGAGGGACAGCCGTCATGGAGAAGAGCTGATGTTGGCTGCGTTGTCACTAGAGGTGGCAGGTGGACTGTGGCTCTGCTCTGCGGTACCGTGCCGCGGCTCTGGAGTCTGAGTCTGGGTCAAAGACTATATACTGAAGGAAGATAGGAAGGCTCAGGCTTTTAACACACAAATGAGTGTGCTATGAAAAGATGCCAGATACTCCCATGCAAAACGAATGGCTCCATCTGTTGAGCGAGCAGCCAAACATTCAGAGCGGTAATGCTTACGGGTATATAGGATGGAATTCGATTCTAAATTTTGCGACATATTTGTTCATAATTTGCATTACTATGCCAGTATATTTTACTCATATATTCATGATATTCTTAAATTTTAGGTAACTAAATTGCAAATTATGTTTCTCAGTCTATTTTTTAGTAATTCAATAGCTATATCTCTTATGATTTAGTTAATTTTCTTGCAAATTTAAGTATTGTACAGTATATTACAACCATTTTAAATGTTCTATGCAATACCACATTCGAATAAATTAAAACATACTGTATATCTGATTTGTTAAACTTAGCCACAAATGCTTATGTGTAGACATACATTTAATTACAGTTTGTAGGCCACTGTAAGATGGAGAGATATTAGGTGTATAAAAACACAATTGTATTTTATTTTTTATTGAAATGGAAAAGCATGATGCACTCATGTATAGTTTAGTATTATAAACTAATAAATGTATAAATGTACAATCAGAAGGATCAAAATAACACAAAATTGTATCACACACAAAAATAATCAAAAGGGGGTTGGAAATAGAAATAAGGTAGCATACAAGCCAACAAAAAAGGAAAAACAAAAGAGATTTACTGTGGATGCCTTGCCTTAATCTTACATCCAATATCAGTGGGGCTTACTCATTAGCAGCACATACTGCATGTATTATACGGTTTGGACTCACCGTTCTTTGTCCTTAGGGAACCTGTGAAATACCAAATGA
>NW_027171774.1:47500-50000 GCF_036898095.1 Palaemon carinicauda | reverse complement strand
ATTCCTCCGCCACTGGCTTAGACAGTTGCAGTCTAGTTAATAATAATAATTATTATTATTATTATTATTATTTGCTAAGCTACAACCCTAATTGGAAAAGAAAGATGCCATAAGCCCAGGGGCTCCAACAGGGAAAATAGTTCAGTGAGGAAAGGAAACAAAGAAAAATAAAATATTTCAAGAAGAGGAACTAGATTAAAATAAATATATCCTATATAAACTAAAAAAATTTAACAAAATAGGAGGAAGATAAATGATAGAATAGTGCCGAGTGTACCCTCAAGCAAGAGAACTCTAACCCAAGACAGTGGAAGACCATGGTACAGAGGCTATGGTACTATCCAAGATTGGAGAACAATGGTTTGATTTTGGAGTGTCCTTCTCCTAGAAGAGCTTCTTACCATAGCTAAAGAGTCTCTTCTACCATTACAAAGAGAAAAGTGGCCACTGAACAATTACAGAGCAGTAAGAAGAATTGTTTGTTAATCTTAGTGTTGACAGGTGTATGAGGACAGATGAGGATGTGTAAGGAATAGGCCAGACTATTCGGTGTATGTGTTAGGCAAACGGAAAATGAACCGTAACCAGCGAGAAGGATCCAATGTATTACAGTCTGGTCAGTCAAAAGACTCCATAACTCTCTAGCGGTAGTATTTCAACGGGTGGCTGGTGCCCTTGCCAACCTCCTACCATGCAAACAGGGATAATAGCCCAGTGAGGAAAGGAAACAAGGAAAAATTAAATATTTTAGGAACAGTAACAACATTAAAATAAATATTTCTTATATAAACTATAAAAACTTTAACAAAACAAGAGGAAGAGAAATAAGATAGAATAGTGTGCCTGAGTGTAACCTCAAGCAAGAGAACTCTAACCCAAGACAGTAGAAGACCATGGTACAGAGGTTATGGCACTACCCAAGACTAGAAAACAATGTTTAGATTTTGGAGTGTTCCTCTACTAGGAGAGCTTCTTACCATAGCTAAAGAGTCTCTTATACTTTTACCCTTAAGAGGAAATTAGTCACTGAACAATTACAGTACAGTAGTTAACCCCTTGGCTGAAGATTTGTTTGGTAATCCCAGTGTTGTTATGTGTATGAGGACAGAGGAGAAACTGTAAATAATATGCCAGACTATTCGATGTATGTGTAGGCAAAGGGAAAATGAACCGTAACCAGAGAGAAAGATCCAATATAGTACTGTCTGGCCAGCCAAAGGACCATGTAACTCTCTAGCGGTAGTATCTCAACGGGTGGCTGGTACCTTTAACTCGTCAGCTAGTACTAATTTAGACCCCTCTCTCTGGTTACGGCTCATTTTGTCTTTGCCTACACATACACCGAACATATATATATATATATATATATATATATATATATATATATATATATATATATATATATAATATCATCATCAGCCATTATTAGTCCACAAAGGCATGAAACCTGACCTGCTTGCGTCTGCTTCCAGTCTTTCTATGCCAGTCCACACCCATAAATTTTCTTAGTTCATCAATCCATCGTCCTCTCTTCCTTGAAACCCTGCATCTTTTGTAATCTCTAACCCATTCTGTTATTCTTAATGTCCATCCCATATCTGTTATTCCCAGTATATGTCCTGCCCATGTCCATTTCTTTTTCTTACATGTTGTTAGAATATCCTCTACTTTAGCTTCTCTCGTATCCTTGATGGTCTTTTCCTGTCTCTTAGTGTTATTTCCATCATCATTCTTTCCATAGCTCTGTGATTTGTGACTAGCTTAGGTTCTAAGGCTTTGGTAAGGCTTCAAGTTTCTGATGTACAAGTTAATTATTAGTAGTACCATCTCATTAAATACTTTTCTTTTTAAAGAAAGTGGCATTTTACATTTCATAAGCTCAATTTGTTTACCAAAAGCTCTCCATCCCATTTTTATGCTTCTTTTAATTTCGGTCTCGTGTCCTGGGGAAAACTTACATATATTCATTAGCAATCTACAGAGGCTCGTCCATAACTCTTATTTGTTGTTTCTCTGCATTTACATCAAACATTATCTTAGTTTTACTCATATTCATTTTCAGGCCTACATTTTGGCTTTCTCTATTTGAATCTATCATCTTCCGTAATTCCTCCCATAATTCACTAAACACAACTATGCCATTTACAAATCTTAAGTTATTAAGGTATTCCCCGTCAATATTAATTCCTACATTTTCCCATCTAAATTCTTCAAAACTTCTTCTAGGCAAGTTATGAATAATTTAGGAGTGATGGAGTCTCCCGGTCTAACTCCTTTTGTCATTCGGAATTTTCTCATTACTTTTATGCAATTCTAGGATTGTTTTACTTCCTAAATAGATATCTTCGATTGTTCTAACATAAGATTAATATATTCCTTGTCTTTGAAGTGGTTAATTATCCATTATTATCATTATTATTATTATTATTATTATTATAACTTGCTAAGCTACAACCCTAGTTGGAAAAGCAGGACGCTACAGGGACCCCAACAGGGAAAA
>NW_027171774.1:0-40000 GCF_036898095.1 Palaemon carinicauda | reverse complement strand
TTTTTCTTTGTTTTTTTTCTTCTAGCGGAAATTAAGGTTTTTTCCTAATTCTTTCAGTCTGGAATCTTCATTTTCTTTTACTAAACCTCAGAGTAATTAAATAGTAAGAATTGAATAGAACCATTATTTCTGGAACTATCTCCTAATGGAATGTTTTAAATTCTTTAATACAGATTACAATGTTTTAAATTGTCAGAAATTCATATCGTTCACGTAACTTTTAAAACTATATTGAACTGCGTAATATAAAAATCTTATAAAGAAAAACATAATCAAACTTATCAAAACAAAAAAAGAAGAAAGAAACTAAGCTCAAACAACTGAGACAAATCATGAACGAATGAGCCAGTTATGAAAAATAAGTTTCTTTGTCTTTTGTTCTGTCTTGGTTTCATTCTTTTTCACTCCTTTACTCTGGAGATTCTTTTAATAAAACCACTCATTGGATTGAGCAAAGAAGTATCTCTCTCTCTCTCTCTCTCTCTCTCTCTCTCTCTCTCTCTCTCTCTCTCTCTCTCTCTCTCTCTCTCTCTCTCTTGGGACTAATTGAGAAAATCTTTTCTTCGACTCAATTAATATATTTATCCTTTGAGGAGAGACTCACTGGATGATCAGAAGACTAAAAATGTCCTCTTGTTATTAAATCAAAGTCAAATGAACCACCAATTATCTCATTATACACTTTAGGAAGTAACGGAGTTAAGCCTTCTAAATGTTATATATATATCCTCATCACCATCATGAGGCTTTGCTAGTCCACTGCATGACAAAGGCCTCAGGCATGTCCTCCTTCCACATGCATATATGAGAAAAGAAACGTGTAAAGTTGCAACAGAATTATGTTTGTTTGGGATGTGTTGATCGAATTCCCGCCATATCGTCGTCACCAGCGACACCAAACGCTTAATGAAGCTCCGCCTTCTTCTCCTCCTCTACCTTCCCCTAATCCCCCCCCCCCACCGCTTGTCCTCCCCCTGCCAAACTGTACAGAGATCTCCCTTCTCTCCTCGCATGGCTAAGGACCGCCTCCTTCCTTCCACTCTCCCAGTCTCCAACCAAGAGAGACGACGAGTCGAGCCGACTACACGAGTCGACAGTCACTCGGCCATTCCTCCATTGACTCTGCAAGGGTCAACATGGTGCAGTTGCTCTTCCCAAGTTTCAACTTTGCCTCACCGAAGCAACAGACACCGAAGCTACAGACACAGACAGGCGTTCAATTGTCGAAACAACGATTGTGTGATATTCCGTATCAATCGGTCAAATAAAGTTACAATCCCACAGTGATCATCAATCAAGGTGAGATGAAAGTATTAAGCATGATTATGTAATCAATTTTTTTCTGAATATATTGCATTGAAATTACGAAATGTGTTGCTTCATTCATATATGCTTTATTTGTATTTGCACGGCGACATATTATCCATAGACCTACTTGCTAATTTAGTATGCCATAGAATGTTGTGAGACTTGCCAGGTATATTCGAAAGTACATCATTTTAAATAAATTTCTTTCGCAAAACAGGTTCAGACACAAGAAGGATCTCCGATAGACTTCAAGCAGAATAATCGGCTGGACAACGCCTTACTTAAAACCAGTAACCTCTGCAGTCTGATTTCGTGTCTCCTTCAATGAAGATCGGCGACGATTGTCTACGAAAATCTTCCTTTTGTGAGTATTTTTAATCTTGGAAGGCTTTATGTAACAAAGGTTTCTGGAGAAGTAAGTAGAATGACGTCAGTGATTGTAATGGCTCAACAGTAGGGCGATCCTCTTCATTCTTGGTCACTACCGTGGGGGGGGGGGGGGGGGGGGGCGCTATCCAACACGTGGCAAATGGCGGCAGTGTGCATTGGCCAATTAACGGATTTTGAGCGAAGCGAAAAATCTATTTTTGGGTGAGATAGCCATGGCGTCCTGATGGAAGGTTCCTTTTTGGTAGCTTCCTTGGGTATATCACTACTAAATATTCCCAGAGAATTTAACCACAGGTTATCACAGAATTCTAACTTCTGGAGCGAGTATCCTAAAGGTTTCCCTTTTAAGACATCGTATATCAACAGGGGACGCATGTATTAACGCGCCACATAGCTATCTACACCCCAAACAGAGTTAACACTTCGGTGTGTAGGGGCGGAGAATAGCTGGGAGCCGTTCCACAGCTAATCTCGTTCGTGGCTACTTTTGGTACTCGAGACGTAAACAAACGGGCGCCATTGCTAAATGACGTCACGTCCGTCGTCATCCTGAAGCCAGTTGCTTGCCGATCGCCATGATACAGCAGAGCAGGGTGGGACCTAAAAACTGGACGAAGTAGCAGGGAGGGTCCATCAGGACGCCATGGCTATCTCACCCAAAAATAGATTTTTCGCTTCGCTCAAAATCCGTTTTTTGGGCTCAAGCCATGGCGTCCTGATGGAAGAATACCAGAGAATCAAAGTATCGTGGTAGATTTTCCCCTATTGAGTAAGTGCCAAAGGCTTTGAACAGGGTAGCATAGTAATCTTAATAAAAGAACCGTAGGGAAGAGACCTTCCTGCCCCCTTGGCAGTGAAGTTCCCACGGGCCATGCCGAGATCAAAGCGGTTATCGAAGGGCTATTCACCCTACTAGAAGAACCTGAAGAACTTGGAGACAAGACTGAATGGTTGGCATTCGTATAGGAACATTCTCAAAGGCAGACGAGTGGTGGTTGGACACTGTATGTAGAGGAGAATAGTCTCGTCTCTAAGGTATAAAGAGTAAGTATTCGTATTGGAATATTACATTGCATAGGTGAATATATAATAAGGGTTGAGACCTTAGTATCTTCATTAACCATAAGGAAGGGGATAATAAAACTATGACAGACATGTATTTCATAGTATAAGTAGGAGCGGATTGAGACGCACAAGTAATAAAATAAGAATTTTATTTCACAATTGCAAAAAATTTAAATGAATTGCAATAATATGTAAAGTTAATTTACAACAAATTATAATGTACATAGTAATAAAGACTTGCTCTTGAATCTGAAAGGGAATTTCAAATTTATTAGTAGGCACTCGTTCTCGAGGAACGTCAGTCTTTAATTAAAACACATGCTCTAGGCATGCGGCACTCGTGTGACGACTATGACATTTCACCTGGGATAAGAACAGTTATAAGAAAGCACTAAGTGTTTTCGACATCACTACGTATCGCTCGAGGGTCAACATAGGCACCCGAAGAGTTAGAGTCCCAAGTAACTCGCTGTTCTATGCAGAGTTAGGTGCAGGTTTCATAACACTACCTGCGGCTACCACAAAATGTTTGACTTCGTGCACTTGTTTCGCATAATGTTTGAAGAAAACACGCGAGGACTTCCAGCCTGTGAAACTTTTAAGGCTTTCGAAGTCCATACTCTGAAAGAAATTCAGAGACGATGCAACTTTTCTAGGATCGTGACCGGCGGGTGTACTGTCAGGATCCGCTCTGCGAATGAAGTAGGTGATTTTCGCTCTTAGTTGTTTCAGTGACAGGACGCTGCCCGATGTTTCTCCTTTGAAGAGTTGGCCTCCACCAAAGTCCGAAGTTCTGCGAAGATAGACCTTGAGGCTCTCTACTGGGCATAGAGAGGCATCTTCCTTCAGGGGGCATATTCTCCAGGGGCCCCATCTTTTGGTGGGTAATTCGTTTTTGGCGAGAAACGTCGGATCCGGGGAGAGGGTAAGGTCTCCTGAATCAGTAAACAGGATATGACCCTCTTCTCTTGATAATGCCACTATTTCGCTGACTCGGGCTCCTGAAGCAAGAGCAAAGAGAAATATAACTTTCTGAGTCAGATCCTTGAGAGGGCATGAATCATTATCCAAGTTGGAGGCGAAATGGAGCACCATGTCCAATGACCAGGAGATCGGTTTCGGTGGGGGTGCTGGGCGTAGACGAGCGCATGCTTTCGGCAGTTTATTGAAGATGTCGCTGGACAGATCAATTTGGAAGGCATACAACAGTGGTCTAGTCAAGGCCGATTTGCAAGTAGAAATCGTATTGGCTGCCAAGCCCTGTCCATGAAGGTGAATAAAGAAGGACATGCAAAAATCAATGGTGATTTCCGTAGGATTTCTTGCCTTGACGAAAGAGACCCATTTTTTCCAAGATGATTCGTATTGCCGTCTTGTGGATTCGGTCTTGTATTCCTCGAGGAAGTCTAGACTTTTCCTCGAGATCCCAAACCTCTTCTTCGCGGCTAGGGAGAGAAAATCATGAGATGAAGGTCCTTGATTTTCGATGATGAAGCGAAGACAGTCGACTTCTGTACTTGCTGGGAGAGAGCTGGGCCCGGGAGAGGGATCAGCGTGGGCTGCAGCTCCAGGACCAGGGGGTACCAGTTGCTCCGGGGCCACTTGGGAGCCACTAGGGCCGCTGTCCCTTTGAAGGTTCTCAGCTTGGAGAGGACTTTCAGCAGAAGGTTGGTGGGAGGGAACAGGTAGATCTAGGACCATCTGTTCCAATCCAGGGACATGGCGTCCACTGCCTCTGCCTTGGGGTCCTCGTACGGGGACACATATCGAGGAAGTTGATTGTTGTCGCTCGTTGCGAAGAGATCGATCTGAAGTTCCGGGACTTGGTGGGAGATGAAGGAGAATGATCTTGTGTCTAGAGACCATTCCGACTCTATCGGACTTGTCCGAGATAGAGCGTCCGCCGTCACGTTGCGGAATCCTTGTAGGTGAACTGCAGATAGGTGCCACTTCTTCCTCTCTGCCAGACGGAAGATTGTTAGAAGCACCTGATTTATCTGGGGCGATCTTGAGCCTTGGCGATTGAGACATCGAACTACCACCGAGTTGTCTAGGGTTAGACGAATATGGATCGAGGGAGGCGGGGAGAGTTTCTTCAGTGTTAGAAGGACCGCCATGGCCTCCAAGATGTTGATGTGAAACGTCTTGAATAGTGGAGACCACGTGCCTTGAGCCTGTTTTTGGTGGGAGTGACCTCCCCAACCCTCCAGCAAAGCGTCCGTGTGGATGTTGAGTGATGGAGGTGGGTGTTGAAGAGGGATGGACCTTTTCAGGGCCTTTGCTTCCGACCACGGCTTGAGGAGAAGTCGGTCTGTTTGGGAGCCGTCTCTTGAGGTCTCTTCGAGCGATGGATGCAGAACGTCTCCAGACTCCCGCGGCATCCTTTAGCTGTGCACGAAGCACCGGGTTTGTCACTGAGGCGAACTGTAGAAAGCCTAGAACTCGTTCCTGCTGGCGTCTTGGGATCCGCTTGGATTTCAGTAGTCGCTTGACAGACCCTGCTATTTCCTTCCTTTTCTTCTGGGGGATGGAAAGGCGGTGTGACTGAAGGTTCCACTGGATTCCTAACCATTGGAACTTCTGAGCTGGAGAGAGGCGAGATTTCTTCACGTTTATCTTGAATCCCAGGTGTTCTAGGTACTGGGTGACTTTGCTGCAGGATTTTAAACAATCCTCGGGCGATGGAGCCCAGACTAGCTAATCGTCGAGGTAGGCCATCACCTGGACGTCTCGGAGGCGGAGCTGTTGTACTATGGCGTCCGCCAGCTTTGTGAAGATCCGAGGGGCCACGTTGAGGCCGAAGGGTATGGCCCTGAAGGCGTAGCTTTTCCTTTGGAGTTGAAATCCTAGGTAGGAGGAAGCGTGATGGTTCATTGGAACGTGCCAGTAGGCATCCGCCAGGTCTATGGAGACCGTGTAAGAAACTCGAGGCAGAAGGGTCCTTATCTGTTGAAGAGTCAGCACCTTGAACTTGTCGTTCGCGATGAACTTGTTGAGGGGGGATAAGTCCAGAATGACTCTGAGTTTGTCGGAGTCTTTCTTGGGGACGCAAAACAATCTCCCTTGGAACCTGGTGGACTTTACCCTCCTTATCACCTTCTTGTTCAAGAGATCGAGGACATATTCTTCCAGAAGGGGGGTTGATCGTTGGAAGAATTGCTGGAAGGTTGGGGGTGGTTGACTCCAACTCCAGCCTAGACCTTTCTTGACGATGCTGTGTGCCCAGGGATCGAAGGTCCAACGATCCTGGAATTGGCGGAGTCTTCCTCCCACCGGAAGCACTTCATTGCTTCTGGTGTCCCGAGGGCTTACTGCCTTGGCCGCTAGCTCCCTTTCCTCCTCTGCCTCTGGAGGGGCGGCGAGATGCGTCTCTGCTTGCACCCCTGTTTGAGCCTCTACCTTTGGGACGAAAGGTAGTTGTCCGTTGCTCAAAGGCAGGGGTGAAAACCGGTGACTGGGACAAAACCGGTTGGGTGACCAACTGAAAGGTCTGTTGTGGCTGAGCAGCCACTTGGGGAGTAGCGGGTCCCGGAAACTGTCGTCGCTGTTGACGTTGCTGGGGGTTTTGCTTGGAGGATTTCCTCTTAGGTTGAGGGCCATCGTCCTGAGAGGATTTCCTCTTTTTTGACATGCCCCACTTGTTGAGAAGGTTCCTATTCTCAGTGGCAGCCTTGTCAGTGATCTCTTTCACAAGATCGGAGGGGAAGAGGTGTTTACCCCAGATGTTGGAGGAAATCAGCCTCCGGGGTTCATGTTTCACAGTGGCACTTGAGAACACGAATTCTCGACAGGCTCTCCGAGCCTTCATGAAGTGGTACAAGTCCTTCACCAGAGTCGCCATGTGCGATTTGGCGAGTACCATGTAGTGGTCGGGGGCTCTGGTGTCACCAGCCATGACATCAAGTTGTACCTGGAGGGACATGGATGCTGCGAGCCTTTCCTTCGTGTCTTGTTCCCGACGAAGGAGATGGTCGTTGAGTTTCGGGAGGTCCTCGTTAAACTGACGTCCGGCTACGTCAGGATCTAACTTTCCCACCACGAAGGTATGCTGGATATCCTTCCAGTGTCGAGCGTCGGGGGGAGTTACCATGGAGAAGGGTCTGCACTCCTCCAGTGCAGGGCAGGGTTTTCCTTCTTCCACAGCCTTGTGGCACGCAGCGAAGGCCTTTTCCGTGAAGGGAAGGACTGCGTTTTCGGGTGCGACGTAAGTAGGGTGCTTCTTGCTCAGGGCCGGAAGCTTAGAGCAGGTAAAACCTCTACTTTTGAACGCGGTGGCTAGCATAGCCTGAGCCTTCGAGAGATCGAACACTATCACCTCCTTGGGTTCGGTCTCTTCTTTAGAGGCAGGTTCAGAACGAAGCCGGACGTAACAGTCCGGGTAAGCCTCAAAGTTCGGGAAGAACTCCACTTCTTCCAGGGGGACCGTGCCGATCTTATCGCTGATAAAGATCCTGCCGGTCGCGATAACCATATGCTCGGCATACCTCCAGGGGTTGGCATGTGAGCATGCAGGGAGGTCCTTAACCGAGATCTTCTTCGGTTCTTTGGACCCTCCCATGGACCTGATGAACTCGTGAGTCACTTGAAGTTTCTCTTCCATAAGGGCTTTAATCATCCGGAACATCTCTTGGGCGGATGGGATGGGTTCCGGGGTAGCGGAGGTAGACGGGAGAGACACTTCCGTCGGTGTAGGAGTAGGGGCGGTGATGGAAGACGGAGCGACCTCCTGCTCCGACTCGGTGTATTCCACCTGGTCCTCTTCATCTTCCGCGCCTTGGGCCATGAGGGTCTTCTCAGTGTCCTCCGAAATATCCGACATATGTTCATCGTTTTCGGAATCCAGGCGACACTCGTGCATGGACTGGGCCATGACTACGTCGGGTTCCACCGTGATCTGGACGGTGGGGATCTGATCTTTGGTACCACAGAATCAGGGGAGGCCTTTGGGAACAAAAAGGACCTCATATCTTTAGTGGCAAGGTATGGTCCAGTGGCGTTCTTCTGGAAGCCACGCACCCACTTGCGTAGCTTATCCCGAGAAGCGTCCCTGATCTCCGCTGAGGGAGGGTTATGAAAAGCATCGACCAGGCGATCCTGGCAGACCATACAGTTCTGCGGGTCCCAGAACTTCAGATCCCCTTTCTTGTTGGTACAAGGGGCGTGGGTCCTACACGCCGTATGCCCATAGAAGTGCGGGCGCTTCACTGCACAGAAGCCGTGGTCACACTTCATATGCTCCTCCTGTAAAAGAAAGAGAACATGAGTATGGGGGGGGGTCATAAGAATGACTCTTAAACTAAAGTTAAATATTAATCATTAATTTTAACTTGACAATAGGTGTGATGCACAGAGGATGGGCTGAGAGAGGGGGACAGGTACATACTCCGTGTATCTCGCCCGGCTGGTTACCGTAACCTTCATCCATGGACAATCCGTTGTGACCGAAGGCACAGGATAGAATTCAACATAGAATGCCCGTAGGGCAGTGGGAATTCTATTGGAAATTGTCAAGGATATAAGGTTAGGACTGAGGCCACTCAGTTCCAGAATTGGGGACTAGAAGATCCCATAGGGTAACGGTTTCCGGCAACCAGCCGTGCTAAGATACACACAGCATGCTGGAAGTCTGTGATATGCAAAAGACAGCATGATTACTAATAGAACGGTAATAAAATACCGATCCATTTACGTAAACAAGTCATCTGGTTGCAGTGTAGGGCTATCAATATCAGATGATAGCTAGTAAAAGGGGGTGCAAGTCATCTTGACGCCTCCGGAAGGTTCCGGCAGACCGCCGGCACGCCGAAGGCCGCTCCAGCAGAGTTTCTGGCATTAGGGAAGACAATATAGAAGTCAAGAGCAATACCAGGGTGGCGGCCGCCGGTACCGCGGCGGCCCGCCGGCAGGGAGCGGCGGCTCCGGCAGCCGTAGGTAGCCGGCTTGGTGACAGGGACAAGGGTGGTTATAGCAGAACCGGACTGCCGGCAGCGGATGCCGGCACTCCGGGGGCCGGCCGGTGGACGGACGACCAAAGCTATGAGGAAGGAGGGGAGGCCATCGGCTGGAAGCCGGCGGCAGGCGGCAGTCCCCCGGCACACGGAGGACTGGCGGCCCAGAGGGTAAGGGATAAGTCACCAAGGTAGGAGGTGGGTATCACCGACAGTGGAGGCGGCAAGGGACCGGCACCAGGATATTGAAAGAGACAGAAGGAGGGATGTAGGGGTCCGGCCACGGACCCCAAGATATCCCACCTGAGAGGATGTACCCATGATAGAGGCTAGCCCTATCACCCAGAAGCAGGGGCCGCTGAGGGCCGGGAGCTAAGGGAGCCCAAGGGAGGGCAGGGAACACCCAAGAGGGGGGAGAACCCCTGTAGACAGAACGCATCCAGTGGCTAACCCCATAGGACACTATGAAGGGTATATGTACTAGAGCGGACTGCACACAGGAGCTCAAGGTAGCCCTATCACTCCACCCTAAGGAGGAGTTGTAGGACAGGGGACAGATGTGTATAGACTAACCTAAGTATAGACTAGGCCATACAAGAGATAGGTGGGGAGGGGAGAAGGGAAGGGTCTTCTGTGGAGGAGGTTCTGTACCAGAGCGGCCACCAAGGAAGGGAGGACACTCCCTAGCCTAAGGTAAGGCAGCTTGTCTGAAAACGGTGCATGGGTATCGTTTCAGCAAGGTACACAACTAACCCCTCCAAAACCTAACCTAGAGCAGGGATGTTACATCCTGAACTAGGAAGGATGGAAGACGTATCGCTATTGCAGGGATGGTCGGAGACCTAACCCCAGCAATAGAGGAAGGACTAGTCGTTCCTCATTCTCGGACGCAACCCTAAGGGGGAATCATTCCCTTAGGGAGGACAGAGAAGCGATATAATACTCTGATAAGAGCTTGATCCCCTTACGTGGTAGGGGGAGCAAGGTTACGCAGAGGGGATGCCCTAAGGCAGGGGATGAAGGAAGCATATAGGGGTCCTATGTGTAGGTTAGGTTAGAAAGATACACTATCTAACCTGTCCCTTATATGGTCCCTGAAGGCGAAAACACTTGCATCACAGTCAAAAGTATTGTAAAATAATGCCACTATCTTCATAATTAACCTAGGATCACTGATAAATATCATGCATGAACACTGATATAGGCGCTCTGGCCTAGGGGCTATAGTAGCCAACTGGTATGGGGTCAGTCGATGACCGATAAAAAAGCGTCAAAACACGATATAAAAGTTCCTAGCTATGAAGACTAAATAACTAATAGTATCGATTAGTTAAAGAGGCCGGAAAAAACGCTGTTGAGGCTAACTAAATAAGGCATGCAAACAACAGCGACGCCATAAAATGGCGGGTCCGGTCGAGGCACAGCTCTGCCACAAAACATCAAATATCTCGAAAAGTAAAATTTACTTTACGGTCAGAGCTTAATTAAACAATACTGGAACCTTGTACTCAACTTTCCAGAAGAAGGCGAAGCCGAAGGTAGCGACATGACGAAGATGCAGTTTGATGAAAAGAGCGTAGGGAAAATCCGTCTAAGTAAGGCAAGCTACTAGCAGAAGGATGACGACGGACGTGACGTCATTTAGCAATGGCGCCCGTTTGTTTACGTCTCGAGTACCAAAAGTAGCCACGAACGAGATTAGCTGTGGAACGGCTCCCAGCTATTCTCCGCCCCTACACACCGAAGTGTTAACTCTGTTTGGGGTGTAGATAGCTATGTGGCGCGTTAATACATGCGTCCCCTGTTGATATACGATATCTTAAAAGGGAAACCTTTAGGATACTCGCTCCAGAAGTTAGAATTCTGTGATAACCTGTGGTTAAATTCTCTGGGAATATTTAGTAGTGATATACCCAAGGAAGCTACCAAAAAGGAACCATCCATCAGGAAACCATGGCTTGAGCCCAAAAAATACGCTTTCTGCTATCACTGTAATTTCCCTTTAACCTTCAACTGGTCGTGACTTTGAAACTTGATTACTGTAAGATCGTTTTTCAGAAGCAATCCTTACACTCTCAACCACTACTCGGGGACATTTCTGCTCTTTTAGTTTCCATGTGTTTACTTTTAACTTTGTTTAATTATCATAATACTTTTATTCAAACTTCATAGAGCAAATGGCTGGGGTTTCCTCTTTTCTGAACGATCTCCCCGGCCATAGCTCTAGGCCTTTCCAAGTTCAGAATCACTGCATTCTATTCCTGCTCCTTTTAACTTTTGTCTTTTAAAACATACATCCAGAAAACTGGAATCTCCTTCATTCAACAAATAATATCTTCTGTGGAATTTAGGAATATAATTTTTTATAGGAAACGAAATCACAGTGTATGAGTAGTTTAAAATCCTTTTTGGTTAAGGGGCAAGTGCCTTGTGCTAGGAACCCCTGCCTGACTTTGCTGGGCAATCTGAAAGAACGATCCTTTTTGGCTTTAGATTTCGATCCTGAGTGAGTAGGCCTACTTCGAAACCTGAATTCCAAATCAACTGTTTGTGTTCGGTTTTGGTAGCCCCTCAGATTCTGCACCCTTTTCCAGTTCAAGAGGGCTTTGAAGGCTCTATTGCAATGATGAAGGGGAGGACCACTTGAAGGGAATATTCTCTCTCTCTCTCTCTCTCTCTCTCTCTCTC
Source organism: Palaemon carinicauda (assembly GCF_036898095.1). Taxonomy (NCBI): domain Eukaryota; kingdom Metazoa; phylum Arthropoda; class Malacostraca; order Decapoda; family Palaemonidae; genus Palaemon; species Palaemon carinicauda. The sequence continues at coordinate 28,601 of NW_027171774.1, read as the reverse complement.
TCTCTCTCTCTCTCTCTCTCTCTCTCTATAAAGTCCACGATTTATTTCTTGAGCAAATCTGTTCGTGCGATGGCTTTTGCTATTTCAGAAAACCTCAACCTATCCTTTCATAAGAAACTCTGCTGTAATAAGAGTAGTCGAGTTGACTATATATATATATATATATATATATATATATATATATATATATATATATATATATATATATATATATATATATATATATCAGGACTAAATTATGTTCTCCTGCAGTCTCAAGTAGATGCAAAAACCTGATGTCATCCTCTTGCAGGAAACCTTACTTAGAGAACACGGTAGTTTCACATTTGCCAATTACAAAGTATACAGAACACACTTCACTGACACCTGCCGTGGCTTACTCATACTAGTTAAGAACACCATTCCTTCCAAAAGCATTAATGACATTGAATGCCACGAAGCAGAAACACTTAGCATTGAAATCACCCTGTCAAAAACTACATTTACAGTACACAACCACAAAAAACCTGCAAGTGTAATTGATGCAAATCAACAGCAGAGGCCCGGGATGCCGTTTTTTTCAGGTGACTTCAATGCCCATCATCCCTTCCTTGAGTCACCCTCTCCCACCAATACTACTGGTAATCATCTCTACTCCTTGCTTGAGGATTTTCCCGTTGTGAAAGTCCTCAACAATGTAGATATTCCCACTCATATTGCTGGGGGACTTTTGGATCTCTCTTTCGCCTCCCGCAACCTGTGCAATGGTTCTCTTTGGGACCTGCATCCAGTGCTCACAAGTGATCTCCATGTCATTAATTTCTCTATCCAGATAGAGAAATTGCCCTACCCTCCTCCTCCCCCAAGGAGATGGAACCCTGACTTCACAAAAATAGGATCTGTTTGGGCAGCACATGACTTCATGGGCTGATATCTATTCTGATGATTCTCCTGAGGACCCTGATATTATCCTAAAGAACCTAAACTCTCAGCTTAATGAGGCTGCTGCCTCCTCAATGCCAAAGAGAAAGTCCTTCCATAAGGACACAAGGATGCCTGATATAACCCCCAGATAAAAGCTATGGGCAAATGACTAAATCCCATTAGGAAAGAGTACAGGAGACTCAACGCTGACGTTCTTCATCTAAACCTTACAAAAATAGTAATTCACTCGGTTCAGGTAGCAGATGAAGTTAAAAGAGAGAAATGGATAGAGTGGTGTGCTGAGGTCAACTCATTAACTTCCTTAAGAAAAAACCTCCTAACTGTCTTTTGTCTACATCGCTTCTTTTTTCTCTCGCTGCATAGATCCTTTTCCTGTGCCGTCCACATCCTTAAACACCTTTTTCCTGATTGGCTCCTTTCCTCCTCGTCTATTGTTCTTGCCGTCTCAATTTCCTTCAATGTCCACACGCTTCTCCTCCTGCAACATGTTGTACTCGCTATTTAACATGATAAATTTGATAAACATTGTCCCTCCAGCATCCTGGACCCCTGATCCAAAGCTCAATGCTCTCCTCAACAGATGAAAGATGCTGCTCTGAATTCAGTTAATAATACAAGTTCCACAAATGTTTATTTTGATGGCTCTGTTGACAGGAATATTCCTGCTGCAGGTTCAGCTGTATTTTCCAGCACTTTTCCCAATAACTTTAGGCTCTCCGACAATGCTTCAATCCTTCAGGCAGAACTCTCTGCTAATGCAAAAGCCCTGGAAAATTCTCTTTTCTAAATTTGGAGCCATTCAGGTTATTAAAAATCGTAGGAATAAAAATGTACTCAACACTAGCATTAAAGCCGTTGCTATAGCCCATGCACAAAGGGACATGTATGGTGAATTGTTTCATAACAATTGTAGATATTCTATCTAAGGAAAATGAGTTGTTATTGGACTCGTGAATTCGGTATATCCTGTAATTGAGGTTATTCAGTCGACAAAATTTCCTAACTGTAAATGTCCTCCCCTATTCCCCCTCCCCCACTCTTTCCCCTTCTCTTTCCCGTGAATTAACTTAAAATATTGCTGTTTTGAATTTTATTATTTAATATTAACTCTCGGTCGCCTCTTGATAATATCTATGTACATTCCCTCCCCAAATCCCCCTCCCTTTTCCCCTCTCTCCTCTTGTTTTTCCTGTGAATTAAAGTAAAATATAGCTGTTTTAAATTAAATTATGCAATAACTTTCGGTCGCTTCTCGACAATCTTCATACACATGTCCTCCCCCAATCGCCCTCCCATCTCCCTCCCCCTCCCCTTTCTACCATGCCATAGCAAGGCGATCGAAACGGCCTGGGCCATAGCGTAATATGTTCCCTGACTTCTAGTACTATTCCCACAATTTTTCCCTGCGCCTTCTGCACACACATGTCATGCACCCCCGTAGCCCCCCGACCCCCTCTAACACATACCTCTACCCTACCCCTTCCCCTGTTCCTTCCCTCCTTTCCGCCTCTTGCAACAGTAATATTTTTCCGCCATCTTTGATTCTAGACCATTCCATTTTATTTCCCGCGTAATTCCCTCGTGCTCTTGGCGACCCGCCAACTTTTCCCAGCGCAATTGTGCACACCACCTTCGTCTTAGATATTTTTATAACGGAGTTTGCATTCTCCTTCGAATCAAAACCTTCTCATTACTAATATGTGCTTAAGCAACTTAATCTTTCAATAATTTTAAACCATTAACTCTCTTTTAAATAATAAATTCTTTTTCTCTTATGATTCCTTCTGACTTTGTCAACTCTCTCTCTCTCTCTCTCTCTCTCTCTCTCTCTCTCTCTCTCTCTCTCTCTCTCTCTCTAATGCTTAACCTTTTGCTTGGGGTAGTTATTCCCTATTCTTCTGCCTCCGAGTAAATGGCTTTTCATTCTTTCCCACGATCTCCTATTTCCCTGGGACTCTCTGCTAAAATACTTTACTATTACAATTCCTTCCAACTATTTGCTAGTCCCCTCCCCTCTGCTAGCACTCTTTCTCTATAGCTATGTCTACTTCTTAAGCTTTTCCTTGGGATAGTTAAGTCCTTCTGCCTGTAACTAAATTGCTTTTCTGTCTTTCCCACGATCTTCTACTTCCATGGGACTTTCTGCTATAACACTTTCTCTCTCACTTGATAGACTCTGTCTATCATAAGTTTCCTTTTCGTGGACCTAGAGAGGAGTCTCCCTACCGGGGCCTTTTCTCTGTTGTCATGCCTGTCAATATCTCCCTTTTTCCCCTAATGCCTTGCTTAGTGGTAGCAAGATGGATTTGCCCCTCATTCAGTTTTACGGGCAAATTGACTTGGAATCTGCTATGCAAATTCCAGCCCGTAGGATGCTTGATATCCTATCATTACCCCCACCTGGGAACATAACCAATATCCCAGGCTGCTGAATGAGGATAAGCAGCTCTCTCGAAACTACCACTACTTTTTGGCCATCAGTTAGCTTCGGCTATCTAAATCTTGTAGATTAAACTATTAACCTTTAAAGTAATAAAATCACTTTCTAATTGAAACCCTTATCTCTTACCCTATTCACATTACAAATTCATTTATACAAATACAACTCTCTCTCATTCAAAGTGTCTTACACAAGGTAAGGCAATCTATACAGACAGACAGAAACAATATGCCATGCCTCCCACGGGATTGCTTCAGCAGAGCAGATGCCTCGTCATTTCTTATAAGAAATCCCGTATAACTGAATGAGGGACAGGTCCCTCTTGCTGCCACTAATTAAGAAAAAGCAATGGGGATAAACGACTGGCATGGCAACGGAAAAAGAGGCCCCGGTAGGGTGGCTCCTCTTTAGGTCCACGAAAGGAAACTTGTTGATAGACTATGTCTATCGAGTAAGAAAAATAGGGTTTATAAGAAAAGATAGAGTTGGCGATTAAAGCTAGAGAAAGATTGGTTTGCTTAATTATAAGGAGGAAGGAAGATTGTGTTATGAAAGAGATGTGTTCAATCATAGAAATATCTAAGACCGAAGGAAATGTATTCAATTTACGAGGGAAAGATTTTGGGCTGTCGCCGTGAACACGAGGGAAATTAAGCGGGAATAGTATGGAATGTTCTAGAATAAAAGATGGCGACTAATATTACGCTGTAGTGTTATGTAATAGCAGAAATAGGCTTGGACAGCAGTACGAGTGCAAAGATAGTATTACGTTGTAGCGCAGGGGGGAGGGGAAAGAGGGAGGGAATGCACATGACTGTTGTCGAGAGGCGACTTAAATTAATATGAAAATAAATTCAAGCATTACATTTACATTAATTCAGCGGGAGGAGAGGGGGGAAGGAGGGAAGGGGAATTGAGAAGAACATATGCATGATTATCGAGAGGCGATCTATTTTTAGATGTTGCGTAGTGACAGTAAGAGCAAAATTTTACGTTAAATAGCGAAAATAGAGAAAGGAAGTAGAGGGGAAAGGAGGGGGGAGTGATAAAGAATGTTATAAAGGTTTAGTTGAGGATTATTTCTATCTAATTAACAAACTAATTAACATCGAAAGCTGGGATAAAAATGATATTTAAGATGGGCTAAAATGAAAACCAGCCAAACTTTTTACGCTAGTTCTCGAGTGAGTGAAGGGGAGAGAGAGGGGGAGGGAGAGGGAACAGGGAGGATACTGATTTAATGGTTGTCAATAGGCGACTTATAAACAAATCTAACTATTTAAATCATAAAAGGGAGATCGAAATTGAAATTAATAAAAGGATTAAGTTTTAAGCAGAATTATATCTACGTTATATTTCGGGAAAGGAAAGAGAGAATGAATGAATAAGTTTGATGAATCGTAGCATAGCTAGACATACGATACTGATACTCAGTCTACTCCCAGCTCTGCTAGAGAGAGGATGTATGGAAGCTCTCTGTGAATCCCCCATTGTGATGTACAGTGATTACAGTGTTAAACAGTGACAGTGTATATAAGTGACAGTTATTATCTGTGTTTGAAATCGTGACTAGACCACTGTGCTATGTGATTGTGTACAGTGGAGCTTGTGAGCTCTGCCCTGTGGGCCTGTGCCTTTTGCTAGGCCTAGTGGGCCAAGTTCGTTGTGTATTGTGAATTACTTACTTCTTATCTATCCCTGCTGGTGGCCATCTGACGTACAGTTACCCCAGTTAGGTGATAGGCAAATGTCAGTGCGTATTGAATGGCCTAAGGCTAAGTGAACAGACTGTAAAAAGATTCTATCTATCCCTACTGGTGGCCATCTGACATACAGTTACCCCAGATAGAAGATAGCAAGTTCAGTGCATACAGAACGGCCAAGGCTAAGTGAACAGACTGTGAAAGATCCTACCTATCCCTGCTGGTGGCCATCTGACGTACAGTTACCCCAGATTGGTGATAGGCGAGTGATAGTGACTGGACAGCCATAGGCTAAGTGAACAGACTGTATGATACAGCATCCACCATGCAATAGTGCATGATGGGGAGAGTAAGACTTAAGGATACCTCCCCCAACGAGGGAGAGGACAGGTATAGGAAAGTGTGGCAGTTATTAAGCCAATGTAACCTTAGTGTTTACAAAGTGATACCAGCAAGGACTGGCTTTATTTTGATAATGGATGATGACACGGCAAGTAAAATCACGGAGACAGACAACAAGAATATTTTTGAAAACTGCGGCCTTAAAGTTTTGGAAGCCCCTGAACTGAGGGCACAAAGGACACTGATAATCGAGAAAGTTGAGAAGCATATTCTCCAAGGACAGGACGAAGAAGAAACTAAGGCGACAATTAAGCAAGAAATAGAAAAACACAACGGATTCTGCAAGGTCGAAGAAGTCATCCTGATCCCTGGCACCCCCTTTCTTAAAATCAGGATGAAGACAGTGGCAATGGTGCAAAAGGCTCTAGACACAGGAATACGAATCTTGAATCAATCCTTCCCAAAACACAACCTCAGCAGGGAGATACATGTGAAACTTAATCAATGCATGAGATGCTACTCATATGAACATGTGGAAAAGGACTGCCTCAAGGAAAAAGATTACAAGATATGTTCACTCTGCAGTGGAACGGACCATCGCTTTGATAAATGCACTAACAACGGCAACCAAAAGTGTCTAGGATGTCAATCAACAGGGCACCACACCATGGCACCAATCTGCCCGATTAGGAAGGAGAAAACCAAGACAGCAAAAAAGGAAATAAGGAAACAAATTAAAGAGACCCACACCACTTATGCAGGGAGCAGCAGCCGCCCCAAACTTGAGCGCTTGGACCTCCAGGAATCCCAGAATTCACGAGCACCAGACTGCCCAAACAATCAACAACGGAATTCCCTCCAAGAAACTAAATACCATCTACCAGGTTGCCCTACTTCATGCAAATATGAACGAAGCAGCCTGCCCAGGAAGCTTCCAAGAGACCCTGGATGAAGTATTAAAGGCAAACGGCTGTGAGTCAGTCATAATTCCAAGGAGTACACTTCGATCAAGAGAAGTAATGGCCAGTATGCCAGCACTCCAAGCATTGACAACAACAACTCAATCAACAACCGAACCTTCGACAGTACAAGACGGACAAGAAGAAGAGATGGAAGCCGAATCAGAAACAAGAAAAAGAAACAGGACCAACTCCTCTAGCTCCTCGGATACCGAGGAAACCACCAAAGAGTCAAATGATGACACACACACCAAGAAAACGGCAAAGAGAACAGCAGTAGAGCAGCAGAGCAATGACACAGCAAGAGACCAGGATGAGAGAGACACCCTACCTGACTTGGGAGCAACGGCCATTGCTTCTGCCCCCTGCGCACAAATCACCAATCAAGAAACCAGAACAAAAAACATCCTCAAACACGTCTCGCTGAAAACAGCAGAAGGAACCCAGCTACCGAGGAAACCATCAGCTAATAGTATCACTGACATGATCTTTCGGACAGGGAAGATCAAGTATGTAATCCTTTGCGCGTACAACCCTCAAGAGGTCGAGGATATCATCAAATCCTCCCCGGAGGAACTTGAAAGAAGGTCTATAACTCCTATCAACCCACATAGGTTCAGAGATCTACGCAACGGCTCAAAGAACACAAAAACCCCATCGCAATCCACATAATGGAACAAATAAAAATCATACAACACAATGTTATCAAGTGGACATTCCAACGTAGCCGAGAACTCAGCAACTCATACAGGAAGACAGACCCGGATGTCATCCTAGTGAACTCAACCGGTATAAAAGAAGCAGAAGCCCTCAAAATCTACGGATACAGTATTTATAAGAAAAACACGCACAACGAAGAGAGCGCAGGAGTAGCTATAGCCATCAAATATGACATCCAACACAAACTATGTGACGACTTCACAGAAGATGTGCTATCCATAGAACTACAAACAAGGAGAGGCCCCATCATCGTTGGGACAACCTACCTCCCACCCAGAAGAAGAATATTCCCGGAAGAAGATCTGAGGAAGATTCTCCAAAAACCAATGCCTGCCTACATCATAGCTGACTGCAACGCCCGCCACAGGAACCTTGGACACAATAACGACAACATCTATGGAACGGGGGTCAATAGGCTCATATCCAGGAACATAGCAACTCACATAGGGCCAATGTTCAACACCTTCATTGGTCCTACAGGAGCAGGCAAACCTGACATTGTCCTTGCCAACAGACATGCCTACCTTAATTACACCATTCAGCCTGGGGAACTCACCTCCTCAGACCATCTCCCAATAATCCTAACCCTAGCCACGAAAGGGATCATACTCCCAACAACCCCTAGATACCAACTGCACAGGGCCAACTGGGATGGATTCAAAGAAAGACTGGAACAAGAGGCAGCCTCAATCGACCTTAACAATGAACACAAAACCAAGGAGTACATTGACGAAAAACTCAACACATGGTTCACTAAAATTGGATCATCCGCTGATGAATTCATACCCAAGGCTAGCCACCGCACCCTCTACCCGCACAGAGAAAGTGCCACTTTGAAACAACTCCAATGGAAATTTGAAAGAGTAAAAAGAATTGGAGAGGCAACTGGATGGTCAAGAGGAATGCTTCAAGAAATCAAGGTCATACAGACCAGAATAATGGAAGAATCAAAAACACTCAACAATCAGCACTGGGAAGAAACTGTCCTGCAAGTGGAGGTCGACCTCAATGATCCCAGCAAATTCTGGAACTTAATTGGAAGACTTCTAGGCAAAGGCAAAGAAGACGCACCTTATATCCTCCACAACAACAACAAGAAATACAGTGACAGTGAAAAGGAGGAAGCCTTCAGGGAATACTGGGAAGAAATATTCAAAATTACACCGGAAGAAAATCGACAGTTTGACAGAGCCAATGAAAGGAGGGTACTAACCTACCTGCAAGGAAGACAAATGGATATCCAACCCTACCCGTTAGCAGACATCTCGAGGCTGGACCAGGAAAATCCACTTACAAAACCAATTGAAACATGGGAAATAAAGTGGATAATCGACAAAATGAAAAATGAGAAAGCCCCAGGCAAATCAAGTATCAATAAGGAAATCATGAAAAAACTTCCTGACACCATGCTGGAGGTTTTCAGAACCCTAAATAACGAAGCCCTTAGTGTGGGATACTTCCCAGACCCCTACAAGACTGGAATGATCCGACTGATAAGTAAACCAGAAAAAGATAACAAGCAAGTCAGCAACTACATGCCCATAACACTAATAGAAATCCCGGGGAAAGTAATAGAAAAAATATTGAAGAACAGGCTAGTGAAGTACCTAGAGGAAAACGAACTATTGAACAAGAACCAGTATGGATTCACAAGTAGAAGGGGCACCTAATCAGCCATAGGAGTGCTGTACGAATCCATTGCTACAGCACAACACCAAGGCCACGGATGCAACATCATCTCCAGGGATATCGCAAAAGCCTTCGACAAAGTTTGGCATGATGGGCTAAAGTTCAAGCTAGCGGAAGCGGGACTTCCGGAAATCTTTCTAAAAATCCTCTGCAATTACCTAGACAACAGGAAGGCAAGAATACGTGTGGGAAGCTTCTTGGGTCCAGAGTTTCCACTACTCAGTGGAGTGCCCCAGGGGAGCGTGCTGGCACCCATCCTCTTCAACTTCTATACCAGAGACACACCAGCACCCTCCGCAGGATGTCATCAGATTATTTTCGCCGACGACCACACACAGGTGGTAACATACCCCAATAAGAAGAGCAAACTGATGCTGGCAGCCAAAACAACCAGGGAAATAATGAAAGTAAACGAATACGAGCGGAAGTGGAAGATCGCCACCAGTCAGAACAAGTTCCAGCTTTTATCCATCAGCGCCCTGAAACCAGCGACAATCAGAGTGGAAGACAGGGACATACCCTTCAGAAATCACGCTAAAATACTAGGAGTAACAGTTGGAACCACTGGACTGGGGAAGCACGTCAACAGTACCATACAAAAAGCGAAAAAAACGGCCAAAAAATTAAGAAGATTCAAGGCGATGTCGACAAATACGCAACTAAGACTCTACAAAACCCTAGTTCGACCACAGCTGGAATACCCAGCTATCCTGCTCTCCATAATCAGCAAAACCAACATGAGAAGAATACAAGCAGTTCAGAATATATGTAGAAGAAGAGCCTCCAAGAAACACCCCCTTACTACAACACACAGAAGGACCTACACGAAAGATTCAACATAGAGCCTATGAATACTAGGCTCCATAGACTAGCAAGTAAAACCCTCATCAGGATGGAGGAAATTGATAATGAAACCATAGAAAGGAGCAGGAATCTCCAGGGAAGAGGACACAGCAACTGGCCAAGACTCCTGCCAACCATAGAAGGGCCTGAACCGCAACCATTCTATGCAGCAGAGCGGTAAAAGGCAATCAACAATAATGCAGCAGAAGTAATGTGGAAGCCACAGCATGTGCTGTGCAATCATAAAGCAACAGAATTGAAACTGCAGTAAAAAAAAAAAAAAAAAAAAAAGCCATCTGGGGGTTTAACCCAGATGACTTACTCTTTTTCTCCTACTAAAGATGCTCACCAACCTCCTCTCTGGTCCCTCCTACTTTGACCAGAGCTCCTACTCTCTTCCTAACTTTTCCTCCTACTAAATTTTTTGTGGTTCCATAGAGGTAACTGACAGTCCTAAACAAAGAAAGCAAAGCAGCCGACTGAAGAATTGGGCGTCACCCCAGAACTGAAAAGAAAGAAACTAAGCAAAGGGGTCTGCCCCCTTCTTTAACACTCCTACTTCCTTCATCCTTCACCCACCTTTACCTTCCCCTACTCCTCCAACGAGGCATATAGCCTCATGATATAAGAGAATCATTGACATCCTTACCCTCACCCAACCCTGAAATAAAAGTTGCTGAATCCCTTATCCTTATACCTACCCCCCCCCCCCCTCCTCTTCCTACTTATCTTTCAGTGAACCGCAGGCTTAGCTAGAGCATGAGTATGTTTTGTGGTTTGAGGTGTGGCAGATAGAACCAAGACCGGTTTTAACGGGCTAAAGATGACGTAACCAGAGGCCAATTAGGGGTGGACAGAGAGGGGAAGGAAGTTGGGATGACTTTTTTTTTTTTTTTTTTTTTTTTATACTTTTATCAAGAAAATATACAGTTTACAAGTTCATTTTTACAAATACATATTTATTTAAACATATAATTTATATTTTGATATTGGTTTTCTGATGTGGTTTATAATTCATCATTAGCATATACTAACATTAGTCATATTAATATTTACATAACATAAAGACTAGCTGATAATGCAATCAATCAAGATTACTATAATTTATATACTTTAAACTTCAATTATCATCAAGGAATTTCTCACACTAATTTACTCGTTTTTATCCAAATTAACATATTCTTTTGTAAAATGTAAAAGACATTTATCCTCTAGTGACTTGAACAATATAAATCTTGTCTTGAATATTCTACCCTGGAAAGGTATGATGGGTCGTTTGCGACCCCTACAGCATTTTCAAAACCTGTTTTTTCCCCATAAATCATCAGCTGTCTCGAATATGGAAGTGATCGACCTGCAAGGGGTGACTAGTCTACATGCCATTGTCTGCTTTAGGACTGATTTTCGTCTAACTTCCCTCCTTCCCCGTTTTTTTACCCCCCCCCCCCCAGGGGTCGACCTCGACCCTGAATACCTTTATAGGGGTAAGTGATCAAACAGCAAAGTTATTACATAATTATAAATTGTCGAACAGTGTTGATGCTTGTTTGGTTCTTTATAGTTGGAAAGTGTGGGTGGATGGTGTGTCTACCACTTGCATGACATTGGTTTTGGCTTAGATGCCATATATTGCCATGATGTCCATTTTCCCTCAAATGCTAATTTCTGATTTTTTTGGGTTTTTTGCAAATTTGATTTTTTTTCTATTTATTTTGAATTTATTTTCAATAATGGCCAGCAGACAGTATTCCCTCGGCATGGATGTCATCAACACACTTCTAGTGGAGTTAAAAAAGAGATGTTGATGATAATATGGAGCTTGCAACCCCATTCTTCATTCCAAGTGGTAGATTGGGCTGTAAGAGTTGTTGCGGTCTGCGGCCATTTTGTTGACATACCCGAAAGGTAAGTTGGCATATCTCTATATATTCTTGTTCTGTATAGAATTCGTGATATTTTGGTATAATTTAATGCATAGATATCATATTTTATAGGAGATACAATGATTTTCATAAGAAATTTACATTGTGAACTAGGCCGTCAAAAAATGACCTTTAGATTTCGCCCCTGTTATAACAGTAAATTACATCTTAGTGCACATTTTATTATGTATTTCTGTTCTAGGATAATATGAGTTTATTCTATAAAAAAATTAGCCTCTTCCTATTTCATTTGGGTACCCAAAAAAATTCATGAAATTTGGACAAATTTTTTTGGCCAAAAAAATTTACCCTTTTTTTCTCATTTCAGATCTTGACTTCTATGGGTCCAACTCATTTCCAGCAATTACACGCTGTTGCTTTACCATCTAAGAAGGTGTCCCTAAAGGGATTTATGTGTATATGTATATTTCTATTTTTTGTGAATATTTACGTCAAGTTTTTTTTTGTATACTTAAATTTTTAATATATTTCCAATAAATAGTTATTTTTTAGATGGGTATCATTTATATTTTCAGTAATTTTTAGCATTCTTTGAAGTATTTTTAGCAAGTCAAACAATACAGATTGATGCATAACTAAATTTTTCCTGAATTTTTTTCGGAGTCGGGGTCGTTCACGACCGAGTATACCCTTAAAGGGGTGTCCGAGTAGCATACCTATCCAGGGTTAATAAAGGAGATCATACTTAACTCATCTGCTGATGGCATTACCTTATGAAGGTACCAGATCCCAATTATAAATTCACTTATTAATAACATTGCTCTGTTTCTGTCTCTTTTTAGAATAGGCCTGAAAATCCAGTTTTAAAACCTTTAGAAAACTTTGTGTGTGTATTTTACAAACCTTGTTCAAAAATGTTTTAAACCAATTCACAACTGTTCCTCTAAATCTACTAAAATATAATAAGTGCATAATTGTTTCAGGCTCTCCACAATTACCACACAAACAACTGTCCGTAATGTTCATCATACATAACCTATCCTTTGTAGCTAAGACTTCGTGGCTGTATTTAAACAATATTTCTCTACTTACTGGATCAATCCACTTATTCAAATTTTCCCATATTATATTCGAGTTAAACAACGGGTAACTTTCTTCAATACTTGGTAGAGCTGATTCACCTCTCAGCATGTGAGAGTAAATGTGTTTTAATTTCAGCAAAGGATAGGTCTTTACCTTTATTACAGAGTGAAATATCGTCATTATTTTGTCATAATATGCAGTGCTAAAAATGGTAGATTCACTAAATCTTAAAATCAACAAGATAAGAAAGCCTCAGCTTACACTAACATGTAGCTATTTCACATCCCATTAATCTATTGACAATACTTTTGTAAAAGCTGTTGGAAAGCATACAATTGGCTTTCACAGTTAGATTTACAATACCACATCCTCCTTGACTCTTTAGAAGATACATAGTTTTCCTTTTAATAGGTTGATAATGGTTAGGTAACTTTGAGAGTGGTTTCTTGGCGAAGAGCTAGGCGTTGGACAATGAATGGATCTAGCCGACAGACATTACGCCATCGGTGGATGGGAGGGAGTAGGGTTTAGAGGGATGGGGGGGGGGATGTAGGTAGGGGGAAGGGGATAGAGGACGACACACACACGCAGTGTTGCCAGATCTACAGAAATTTCTCTTTCTACTGGATTTTCCACAAATCTACAGAAATACAGATTTTTTTCATTTTCATGTTGCACACGACTCAGAAATACTCAAGAAATTGCCCCGATAGAGCAGCAATCTTTAAAATCTAATATCTGTACATAAAAAAAAGAAGTTTAAATCGAACATGAATGATAAACTTCAATGTACTGTGTGTTACGGGGACAATTCGATTGCATTACTTGATGTCTCGAAGCGGACATGTACCATACCAACTAATACGTGTTATTTACTGGATGGGCTACTCCGGAACTTTCTGTTAATTCTCTCACCAGTGCAGTGATCAGAGGTTCCTAAGTTGTTATACACTATAAATCTGTGCTTTATTATCTGGAGTTCATTCCACAATAGATTTTATAATCGAGGTTGGTTTTCCTAGAATATTAACATTTCTTAGTAGTTCAATTTGTTATGACTAAAATTAATAACTATTTATTAGATCGAAAAGTGTAAATAGGATGTCTTGCTCACTTGCTCAGGATCAAGGCTGGTAGTACCGTACGGTAAGGAATGTTTTTCTGTACTTCCTACATGGCTGAAATGCCGTACCATAATTCCGCACCGTACCCTCAATTATCTTTCTGTACCGTTTCTGTACCGTACAGTACGTTAAATATACTGTAACGTAATTTCGTACTTTTATCGTACCATATATATCAGCAAGATCCTCTCTTAATGAAAATTTTAATAGTAACGGGCGTGAATTAGCGTACCATACCTTTCCGTACCATAATGGCAGCCTTGCTCAGAATACATTCACCAGGGGTGAATTTTTTTATCACTATCTTCACAAGAGAACTTGGTTGATTCATTTAGTTCATTATATGGTGCTTCTTTAATGACTATAAACTAGCGTTATGACTTTTTACACAAGTAATTACACAAGGGCTTGTGTCCTTACTCTTTACAGAGGTGACTTGCATTTGTCTTGACATGGCCTCGAAGAATAATGACCCAGGTGAAGGCACTAGTAAACAATCTGGGCAACCCTCTCAAAAGAAAAGGAGATATTTGCAGAAATACACCGAGTCTTGGGAATCAGAACAAGAATTTCATGGATGGCTTAAAGATAGTTAAAAGGGGTCACTATTTGCTTATTGTTCTGCATGTAACGTTCATCTTACATTAGGTGGAGGTAAACTTGACTTGAAAAAGCATGCTGTTGGGAAAAAACACGTTCAGAATTGTTCAATGTTAGCTAAGCAGCCATCTGTTCTTAGGATGCCTTCAGTGTCGGGTAAGAAGAATTTACATGATGCTGTCAAGGAAAGTGAAATTAGACTTGCTACTTTTATTTGTAAGCATGATTTGCCAATTAGAGTTATCGAACATATGCCAGACCTTATCAAAGCTTTATGTCCTGATTCAGATATTGCTAAACATATTCAGTGTGGTCGCACAAAATTAACATCTATTGTGAGATATATATCAGGAGAACACAGTTTTCAACTTCTGGTAGAGCACTTACAAAGTTCTAAATTTTCACCGATTGTTGACGAAAGCACCGACAAGGGTTGTATAAAGCATCTTTGCATGATTGCTAGGACGTTTATGAATGATGAAGTAAAAGATTGCTTTCTTGGCCTAATTCCATTGCAAAATGCCACATTAGTTTCACTGTATAACTCTATTGTGAAGTTCTTTAATGATCATGAAATTCCATACAAAGCTAACATGATTGGCTTTGCGTCTGATGGTGCCAATGTAATGCTAGGGACACAAAACTCATTATCTGTAATGCTCAAAAAGGATATTCCAGGACTGTTTATCATGCGATGCATATGTCACTCTTTTGCACTTTGTGCATCATAT
Organism: Palaemon carinicauda; assembly: GCF_036898095.1. Lineage (NCBI taxonomy): Eukaryota > Metazoa > Arthropoda > Malacostraca > Decapoda > Palaemonidae > Palaemon > Palaemon carinicauda. The sequence continues at coordinate 13,560 of NW_027171774.1, read as the reverse complement.
GCATGTTTAAGATTGCCTAGAGGGCTGGAGGACCTCGCACGTGATGTGTATAGTTATTTCAATTGTAGCCCAAAACGTATGGGGGCTCTAAAGGAATTTCAGTTGTTTGTGAAAGTTGAGCCGTACAAGCTGCTCCATCCGAGCAAAACTCGTTGGCTCTCTTTGCTGTAAGGGTATTCTAAATAAACTCAATAAACTGCAGAGAGACTGAGAGACTCTCTCAGTCTCTCTGCAACTTCCATAGCAGAAAGACGTCTGAGCTGGTAGCTCCTCAGTAATTTGCGCTATTTTCAGTGACAAAATCTAAGGGATTTTATACCAATTTTCGCCGCAAAAGTTTACATCACCCTACGGACTTTCCTACCAAAAGTTCACATCGTCGCTCATGGACGGAGACGACGATCCAGATCACCCCATTGTGTCTATCTCCGACAGTGGGGATATCCCAAACCCAGAATTCGGCAACCTACTTCATAATGTAGAGAATACTGACCTTGTTAACGACCAAACTACCAATCAGGAACAAGAAACTGATGATGACATGGCTATTGAAGACTCTGAAGCTCTTTCTCCCTCTTCTCCTATTCCTCAAAGGAAATGTAGCGCCTTCTCGTCCCCTCCACCTGGATACCAAGCTGCTAAGAAGCCTAACCATGCCTCCTTGGACAGCACTGACTTCTCACTCCACCTTCCTCTCAACAGTTCTGATGATGAACATGAAGAGGACATACCCATCACTCCTTCAAGGACCACCTCTCCCCGGGGAATCTACTACAAATGGTACACAAGAAGAGCCTGATGACAAACCAGAACCCTTTATAGAAGTACGTAAAAATAAAGGTAAGAAACTTACTGTTCCTTCCCCTTCTACTACTGCACTCTTTAAGTTTAAAGCAGTCAGCACAGCTGAACGTAGTGCCTATACCCAAGTCATGGGAATAGAGGACAAATACCCCAATCTCAATATCACGGTTAAACCTAATTTGGAGGGGGACATGATTCTCTCTCTCCATGACAAGGCAGCAGAAGACATACTTAATTCCATTAAAACTCTTCAAAAACTAGACCCATCTCAGTTACGTAGAATTTATATTGTCTGCGGTTACTCATATAATTATGACACTGACCGTTTGCTTAAATACCCTGGTATTGTTCATGCTGAAAGATGCAAACCCAAGGAAGGGTGTGTTTCTAACAAAGTTAAATGTACCTCCCCCCCCCCCCCTTCAACAAGTTAATTTAGGTATGTGGGGGTAAATTTAAAGTGGAGGATTATAATCCTCCCCTCCTTGGATGTCACAGGTGCCAGAAATATGGGCACCATAAGAATAATTGCCATGCTGCTCATCCTATATGTGGTATCTGTTCAAGGAGGCACGACACTTCCACCTGCCTTGCAAAATACAAGGCAGATGAGCCTACTGAGCCACGATGCCCTCATTGCAAGCAGGCACATCACTCATGGAATAAACGATGCCCAGAGAGACTTAGGAGAGAATATGCGAGGAGGGGCCAACTCCCCCCCCCCCCCCCAACTCTGTCGCGTCTGGCTCCATCCCTAACCAACCCTCCCAACACCAAAAACATCCTACTCCTACTAACCCTTTACCCAAGCCTTTACCCAAGCCTTTACCCCAAACCTACCCCTCCTTTAGTGCTGCCCTTAAGAACTCTGTCAAACCAAAGACCACTCTTACTACTGTACTACTAAACAAACAACTCCTCCTTCACAGCCTGCTTCCCTGTCTGAAGTCCCTACCTCCCTACCAAAACCTAAAAAGACCACCTAAATCACCAAGATCCCCCAGACCTACCCCTTCCTCTGAACCCCAACACAATCCTGTTCCCAAACAACACCCCCTTACTCCTTCAGAAGTAACCTACACCCCCCAACCCTCAACATCTCGTGATTTTACCCCTAGAAAATTTTTCATTGTCGCTTTATTAATCTCTAAAATTATGGTAGTGTGTCTACATATAAAGGAACTAACATTTATATTACTTATGCAAATTTAAACATCAAAACATAATTCTACAAAATTACGTTAAAGCCTGTCTGTTCATGTAAAAGGATCAAATTTATGCTATTTTTTTTTAGTTATGCATCAGTAACTTCGAATATTTGTATTAGAAAGCAAATAAAGTACATATGAGTAATCTACAGAAATTTCATTAAATCTACAGAAAAAAATGAACAAAATATACAGAAATTTTGCCAAGGGCATCTGGTAACACTGCACATACGCAAGGCAAAGAGTTTTCGTTTCGCTTGCCATCTGCATAGATTTTGCTTCAACTTATGTACCAATAGATTTTATTGATATACTTGGTATTACAAAAGGAATACAGTGGGATAGCGAAACGAAAAGGGATTTTAGGATAGAAGGATAAGGATTTATACTTAAGCAAAAGAAAACTGAAATAATTAAAGATATCGAGTGAAAGACTTTTTATAGTCTTTCATTCGACATATGTTGCACTTCCCTGATCGCTGGGTTTGCGTTTAAAGGATAAGGGCACCATGAGGATAGGTTGGGTTAAGGATAGAAAGGATTTTATGTATGGCAGTGAGCAAGGATCTAGAAAATGCGATCCCCTATGGTAAACTTCGCTTCTAAGAGTACCGTAATTGCGTGACTTTGCGCTTTTTGTGTAGACTGCGAATGAGTTATTGTTCTTTTGGTAGAAAGAGGATCTGTATTGGATAGAATTACTATCCCTGAAGGATAGGGGATAGGTTCCGGAAAAGGAATGTTACACTTTCAATTATATAAGGGTTTGTTTTAGAAGGGCTAAGGCAGCACCCGAATGGATAATTTGGAAAGGATGGGAAGGTGTGTGTGTGCATTGAGCAGGGGGGAAAAAAGAAAGGGGATGGGAAAAAAAAAACTGTTTCCTTATGAGGAACACAGCCAAGAAATAACCATTCTCCAATCAATTATTCCTGCTTTGCACTTTTGTGAACTGTTAGTGTACCTGTTTTGGAGAGGAAAGGACCTGTAGGATTACTATCCCTAGACTAGAGGATAGGGGATAGGTTACGTAAAGCAATAAGTTTATATAGATTCTGACAGTGAATGAGTAGATCCCAGACTATGTATAGTTTTGGGTTTGCGGATGTGATAGTTACAGTGATTTTGGTTATAATTTTAATATTAACATTAATATTTATTGATTAAATACTGTTTTGTGCACAGAAGGAGAGGGAAGGGATGGAATTAGGATAAGTGGATAGGCTTAGTGTAGCGTAAGTGAATGAGCAAGTAAGTAAAAAGTCAGATGTAAATTCCTAAGATATTTGCCTAGGCCTAGGTTTGTGTTTATGTATAACTGTTTTCAATAGGCCTATGAGGGACTTAGTTTAATTATTAATGTCAAATCAAGTATTTATTTTGAAGGAATGGGATTTTAGCTAATTTTAATGTGTTACAGGTATTACATTAATTGAAGTTTACCTGGGAGGAGGATAAGAGCAAAGGAATCCCGAAATTGTATGTATATTTTCTAATATATGTTTAGTGACTTGTTCAGCTGTGTAAGGAGGAGGGAATGTGATTGATTGATGGAGGGGTAAGGTTGCTCTGCAAAAAACGAAGGTAATGAAACAAGGGTTCAGCTTCTGTGGGTAGATTACAATAACTGCAAGGAGGATTTTCGATGTCATGATTTCCCAGCTGCAGCGGTAACCAAGTCTTAGTCTGTGGATGATGACAGAGATTCTTCTCTTTGCAGAATTAGACATTGTGTGTGGGGGGGTGGACATTTTTTCTGAAAGTGAAAATAGTCTGACATTTTCTTTTTAATTTGTTTAAGAGTAGGGTGATGTGTTCACGACCCGGACACGGTCTCGACTCGGACAGTCTTAATAACCAATGAACGATCGAGCCTAGGATGACGTCAGAGCTATGACGTATGAGGGAGGGCGGTCCTAACTAGACGCCATTTGCAAACCTGCCCGCTAACGCTCCGCTTGTAAACAAGGTAAGAATTTCAATTTTAAGGGGTCGCGATCTTAATTTTCGGCATCAGGATATATTGTGCCATGACCACGAATAAGGCGTGATCAAGTTGTGATAAGTTTTGTTATGTAATATAGCCATATTGGCATAAAATCAGTGATAATACGGAGTGCCTAAACAACAATGGAGTGGTTTGGGGTGCCCGCTAAATAATTTTATGGTGTGTTCTCGACTCGGACAATTTTTGACGGTTCATGCAAATTAAGTGTACTGGAAAAACCACTTAAAAAGTGAATGATTGCATAGTTCTTACAACTATAATGTACCATATGTGAGATAAAGCCATGGAAAAGGCTGGAAATGGGTGTTTGCCACGGCTAAATATCGAGTGATTTTTCGAAGTGTTTTATTGATGGAAGTGAATTATTTTTAGCATTAATATGTGCCCCCATTAGTGTTTACTTTTCCAAATTGAAATATTTAACCTAGGCCAATTGTTTATATTTTTTACGAATTTTTAAAAAAATTATGTGCGTGGTCTCGACTCGAACAATGTGCACGTGCTGTCTGAGTCGAGAACACGGAGGTATAAGAAGCAATAATTTTTTTTTATAAATGACTGTCAATCACTCTCATTTTAACCTAACACCAATATTAATACTATATATTAACTCTTATAAAATTATTGATGGTTTAAAATAATTAAATATGGGTGATTGCCAAAGTCAAACATAGAGTCAGTTTTGAGCTATTTTTTGTGTGCAAATTAATTTTTTCTAGAATTAATATGTGCCCCCCAATAGTGTTTAGTCTTCCAAATTGAAATATTTAACCTAGGCCAATTTTTTAATTTTTAATATTTTTTTTTAAAAAGCAAGGTCCGTGTTCCCGACTCGGACAGGTTTGTCAGGGTCGAGAACACGGAGGTATAAGAAGCAATAATTTTTTTTTTTTAAATGACTGTCAATCACTCTCATTTTAACCTAACACCAATATTAATACTATATATTAACTCTTATAAAATTATTGATGGTTTAAAATAATTAAATATGGGTGATTGCCAAAGTCAAACATAGTCAGTTTTGAGCTATTTTTTTTTGTGCAAATTAATTTTTTTTAGAATTAATATGTGCCCCCCAATAGTGTTTAGTCTTCCAAATTGAAATATTTAACCTAGGCCAATTTTTTAATTTCTAAAAATTATTAAAAAATGCAAGGTCCGTGTTCTCGACTCGGACAGGTTTGTCAGGGTTGAGAACACGGAGAATTTCTATTTTTCTAAAATTTATTAATTGGTCAGGCAATAGAATTTTAACATGGAACAAATATCAATACTGTTTATTACCTCGTATAAAATTATTGATTGTCTAAACTAACAAATTATGGGTTTTTGAAAAGGTCAAAATATTTTTTCATTATGAACTTATAGACAATATTCATTAGCCTAGCCTATGTCTCTAATGTCATTTATCTCTTTCAGATCCTTCGTGACTCCCAGCCATGCCTCGCAACTACCAGCCAAGGAACATCCTAACCACGGATAGGACCAACTTAGAGAAGGCATTTTACCACCGCCTAGAGACTGGTTGTAGCATCCGCACTGCGTGCAACCTTTTTGGAGTTAAAGTTTCGACTCTTGGGGTAAGCTTGAATAAATCTAAGCCCTCTTAAATTCTATGTGTAGGCTAAGAACTTTAGGCTACTTTTCATTTAGGCTAGCCTACCCTATCGGGCCTATGCTCCCCACTTTACCTTTGTTTTATTTTTTTCAGGATGCTTTCACTCGGTCCATCAAGGAGAGTGATGGGAGGACGTTTGTGCCTAAGCATCAGAACGTCCAAAAGGTTTTCACCGATGCGCAGGAACGCTTGATCGAGGAATACTCTATCGAGATCGCGCGGATGTTCTACGGCCTGCCAACGAGAGCTTTCAGGAGGATGATCCTGAAGTATGCAGAGGCTGTTGGCAGCCCGTCTATTCCTGATGCCTGGAAGAGGGAAGGTATGGCCACCCGTGACTGGTATTACGGGTATATGTTCCGTCATCCAAGGCTTGCATTGAAGGCTCCGGAGGGCATGTCACTTTCGCGCGCGATGGCTTTCAACCGCGTAAACGTTGAAGTCTTCTTCAAGGCTTACGTGGAAGCTGTCGAGCGACACAGTTTCATGCCAGCCAGGATCTTCAACTTGGATGAGAGTGGCTTGTCCACTGTGATGAAGCCATGTAAGGTTGTTTGCGAGAGAGGTCGTTCTGTTGCTTCGCAGGTTGCTCGGGAGAGAGGCAATCATATGACTTTCGTGGGGATTGTTAATGCTGCAGGGCATGGTTTCCCTCCAGTGTTTATCATCGCACGAAAGAAGATGAATGCTGATTTTCAGAGAGGGACTACTCCTGGAACCACAGTGCTCTTGCAGGCTAACGGTTGGATGGACCATGAGCGTTTCGTGCAGACACTCGAGCATCTCCATAAGGTGTCTTATTCTTCAGTGGAGAATAAGATACTGCTGATAATGGACAATGCCGAGTGTCACATGAGCATTCATGTGGTTGAGTATGCGATACAGCATGGCATCGTAATTGTCACGCTGCCACCTCATACTACAGCCAAATTCCAGCCATTAGATGTAAGTGTCTTTGGCCCCTTCAAGTCTGTCCTGCGATCCATTCAGGACGATTTTAAACTTTCAAACCCTCACGTGCCCATCACGGAACATATGTTGCCAGAGATGGCGTGCAAGGCCTGGGACAAGGTTTGTAATGTCACCAACATCACCAATGGGTTTCGTGCTACTGGCATCTTTCCCGTCAACCGCAACATCTTTCCAGATGATGCGTTTGCTGGGGCAGAAGTCACAGAGCAGGCCCCTCCTGATGATGATGATGATTTGCCACAAACTGTTGCCGCACCCTTGACACCAGTTCCATCGGAGCCTGACCAACCTCAGCCTGGACCATCTGGAATAGGTAGGATGTCACCAGCATTCTCTGCTTCAGCGTCTAGGGCTAACACTCCTGAAGCAACACTCCAACCTCGGCAGACTCCAACTCCAACACCTTCATCTCCTCCAATTCCCGACGTCACTCCCGAAGCTGTGCAGCCCTACCCGCAGGCTCGTCCCCGCCCTGCTGCTAGAGGGCGCAAGAAGATCCGCGCCTGCATCCTGACTGAGGATGAGGAGGCTCTTAGCCAGCTGCGGGACAAGGAGGAGAAGAAAGCAGCCAGAGAGAAGAAGCGGAGGTTGCAGGAGAAGAAGAGAGGGCAGGAGGCACGACAGGCGGCTAAGAGGAGGAGGTCTGAGCCAGTTGAGGCGAGCAGCAGTGATGAGGAGGCTATCGACAATCCTGCACTCTGTGACGACTCATCTGAATATTCAGATGAGATTGCAGAAGAGCTCGAGTTTGATGCTGCCTCCTATCCATTCGTCCAGAAGGAGCCAGAGGTGAGGGACTTTTTTTTAATATTTCAAAATCTGTAGCTTAGCCTAGGCTAGATTATGTTCATCTATTGCATAAGTAGGCTAAGTCTAGAAGAAAATTTTTATTTAATTGTCAAATCTAGTATCCGAGCTGAATGGCTTGGTTTTAAAGCCAAATTCCTTATTCATTCATTCCATAGGCTAGGCTATTCATTCTTTTTTTTCATATTTCAAAATCTGTAGCCTAGGCTATCCTAGCCTAGATTATGTTCATCTATTGCATAAGTAGCCTAGCCTAAGTCTAGAAGAAAATTTCTATTTAATTGTCAAATTTAGTAGCCGAGCTGAATGGCTTGGTTTTAAAGCCAAATTCCTTATTCATTCATTCCATAGGCTAGGCTATTCATTCTTTTTTTTCATTTTTTCCCCCAGGTGGGTGACTTTGTCCTGGTCCAGCTTCTCTTCCAGGGGAAGAGATCTGAGGAGCTTGTCCACTTTGTGGGCAAGGTCATTTCCCTGGAGGAAGACGGGCAGCAGCTGCAGTTGGACTTCCTCAGGATAAGGTCGACCTTGCTGAAGGACACCTTCCACTTCCCAGCCAACGGGGATGTCGACAGTGTCGACCGCAGCAGGGTGTTGGGGGTCCTCACAGTCAGCACGGGGACCACCCAACGACAAGCAAACCTCATCAAGGTCCTCCCTCCCTTGAGGGACTTTAACATGCATTAGTTTTAAGTCATTCACTTTAAAATGCATTAGTTTTAAGTCATTCACTTTAAGATTCATTAGTTTTAAGTCATTCACTTTAACATGCATTAGTTTTAAGTCATTCACTTTAACATGCATTAGTTTTAAGTCATTCAGTTTCCCATTTTTGTTTAATATATATATTTTTGTATTACATTGAGATTTTGCTACCAATTGTTTTATTCCACCTTTCAGTGTCATGTTCTGGATGTTTTTACTAAGAAAAAATATAAAACATTGGTTTAAGTGTGTTTTTGGTGGACCAAAACATCCGTCCGGGTTGACACCACAACCCCGTCCGGGTCGTGACCACTCGGTCTCGACCCGGACAGAGAATTTTGGATTTTAAAAACAGCTGTAAAACCCAAAATATAATATCTACAGATATGAAACTCATAGCATAAGATGAGGCATTAGTTAAACTTTCTTTTAAGCACAAAATCTCTCCTGTAGCTCAATAACTTTTTTTTATGAATATTATTCATTTTACTGTCCGGGTCGTGAACACATCACCCTAGGTTGGAAAGTTGTGCTTTTAGTGGTACACCTTAATTAAAGCACTAGTAGCAAGTCGGTCTGCCTCATCATTTCAATGGATATCTATATGACTGGGGATCCAATTAAGGGTAGTTTCTGTTTCTCTTTGCATGGGTAGCAGCAACCGCTTTAATACTGGAGTTAAGAATTACGTTATCTTTATTTTTACGATGTATAATAGTTTGAATTCCACCTCTAGAGCCGGTGTGTACTGTAGTATTACCAAATTTATAAAGAGAGTCTTCCAGGGCTTTTGCGATAGCAAAGAGCTCAGCCTGAAGAATAGAAGCAGTATCAGAGAGTCTCCAGCTACTGGTAAAAGTGTTGGAAAACACTGCTGAACCTGCTGCAGGTATATTCCTGTCAACAGAGCCATCGGTGAAATAAACATTAGTAGAGCTAGTACTATTAATTGATTCTAAAGCAGCATCTTTCATGAGTTGAGGGGAGCATAAGGCTTTAAAGGCTGGGAGGACAGTAAAGTAAGCCTTAATTTGATCAGGGGTCCAGGGAGCTGGAGGGGTATGATGTTGATTAAATCTATCATGTCTAGTGTCACAAACGATCTTTTGAATATTTAAATTTCTAGTTATCTGAATGAGGTTTCCAATACAATGATTAGGGGGTTTAAGGTCTTCATGCAAATTTATGAGTATTTTTACTTTAGTTATAAGAGGGAAGTCCTGTTGGTTTTTAAAGGTTTGGTTATTATACAAACAAGACATATTGATTCTATCTGCAAGAGATAATAAGCTAGTTTCTTGTCTAAGAAGATGAAGTCTAGTCCATATGAGGGCACCTGTAATTAAGCGCATGGCATTATTTTGAATCACTTCAAGTGATTAAAGGAGAATAGGGGTGAGTGAAGTGGGAACTGGGGCATCATATTCAACCAGTGATAGTATAGCTTGCACATGGAATATTCTCAATAAATGGTAAGAGGCTCCTTTAGATAATGATGTGATTCTTTTCATCGCAGTAAAATGAGTATTTACCTTTTGTCTAAGTAATTTAACTTGAGTATGGGAGTACAATTGACAGTTAATATCAACTCCTAAGTAGATGAAATTTGGGACCCATTCTATGGTATTATTATCCAGATAGAGAGGGGGTGGAGGATCAGTAAATTTGATGGCCGTTTCCTTTGTTTTCTGAGGGTTAATTTTTAGACCCAATTCTTTACATTCATGATCAATGGCATTAAGAGCTCTTTGCATTTTTTGGAGTTTTGGGGGGACGCGAGATGGACATACTATGCAGACATCATCTGCGTAGATGAACATCTCAATTCCCCATGGGAGTTCAAGATGGAGGTATCTCCAATATAGTTGAATGTACTTTTGAAGGTCCTCCCCCAGATCGGGTAGACATAGGAATCTGGGGTACATTCCGTGTGGAGGATTATACCCCTCCCCCTCTTAGATGTCATAAGCGCCAAAGATATGGCCATCATAAGGATAACTGTATGGCCACACATCCTGTGTGTGGAGTCTGTTCTAGACGTCATGATACCTCCATCTGTCTTGACAAATACAAGGCAAATGAACCCACAAATCCAAGATGTTTCTCATGTCATTGGTCACATCACACCTGGAATGATCGATGTCCTGAGAAACTTGAGAGAATTTATTTCAGGGAAAACTAACCCTTCCAGAATCAACGTATGGCTGGGCCTGCTCCTCAACATCCTAGCCTACAACAACACACCCCACAACAACCTCCCCCCCCCCCAACAACCTCCCACCCAAAACTACCATCCTAGACGTATGTCCTAAAACCAATATCCATCATATGGTGCTGCTCTAACAAGCTCCATCAGACCCAAAACCTTTTATCCTAAACCTAGGCCTACTATTCCTTCCCCTCAATTACCCACATCCCTTTTTGAAATCCCAGCCCTCCAACCAAAACCCCAAAGACCACCCAGATCTCCAAGATCCCCTAGATACAACCCACCTCCCCAATCTCTTCCTATCCCTACCCCTAAACAACACCCCCTAACCCCTTCAGAAGTAACTTATACCCCTCAACCCTCAACATCTCATGATTCTATCCCTCTAGCACCTCTGCCAGTCTCCATTATCCTACGCTTCCAAAGCAAAATACCCCCCAACCATCTCCCCAACCTACATTTTCCCATCCTATCATCAGCTTCCTCCTCCAACCTAGTGTCCTGCAGCCAGCTATAATCACTTTTATTCAGAAGATATTCCAAGGATCAGTCATTGATGACGTCCTAAAACTGCCATTAAGTATATCTTCGATACTTTATCGCAAGCTTTATTACAGCAGTAATTTTCGCAGACCCTGACAGTTATATGAGCCCACCTTCTTCCCCTTTACCAGAGAACAACCATAGTTTCGACGTGTTGCAATGGAACATTGCCGGAATTATGACAAAGTTTGCACTTCTACAGTCTCAAGTAGCTGTACAGAAACCAGATGTCATTCTCTTGCAGGAAACACTTCTTAAAGAAACTACTCAATTTACATTTGCTAATTACAAAGTTTACAGGAAACGCTTTACAGACACTACTCGTGGCTTCCTTACACTGATCAAAAATACTATTCCCTCCAAAAGAATTAATGATATAGATTGCCACGAAGCAATTCACACTTAGCATTCAGATTACCCTATCAAGCACTACACTTACAATACAAAACATTTACAAAAGTCTTGCAAGTTTAATCGATGCCAATCTGCTTTTTGCGGCTGCTGAGACTCGGGATACCTTTTTTACAGGATATTTCAACACCCATCATCCCTTCCTTAAGTCAACTTCCCCCACCAATATCACTGGGAACCATCTCCACTCATTGCTTGAGGATTTTCCTGGGGTGAAACTCCTCAACAAAGTTGATATACCCACTCATATTGCCGGGGGACGCTTGGATCTCACATTCGTCTCGAGCAACTTATGCAATAACTCCTCTTGGGACCTGTATCCTCTTTTAATGAGTGACCACTATGGCATTACTTTCTCTTTATGGTTGGAGAATTTGCCTGACCCTCCTCCTCTCCCAAGGAGAGAGTTCGACCCATGCTCTGGAGCAACAAGACACTCAACCTATCTCTAAACCTAAAGAGGGAAATGCCTACAGGCCCATAGCCCTTATCACCTGCACAGAAAAAGATGCGGAAATAATGGTCCTGAACCGACTGAAATGGAAGGTTGGAAACCTACACCATAGGCTTTCACTGAGGGTATTGGCACTCAGGAATGCATGATAGACCTTATGGCCACCATCAATAATTCCAAAAGCCTGGTAGTCTTCCTTGATCTTGAGAAGGCTTTTGAGCTTGCAAGTGCACTTGCTATACTCTTCTCTCTGGTTGGCAAAAGAGTTAGAAGTCATCTTCTGTCCTTGGTTCATAAGTATACTCAAGATCGGGAAGCTAGGGTCCCTTTTCAAGGCGCCACCTCTCCTTTCCTCCCTCTGGAAAATGGCACTCCACAGGGGGGATTCCTCAGCCCATTCCTATTCAATGTTCTCGTTGAGAATCTCTTAGTACTAACTACTTTGAACTTAGAAAAGTTAGTTGAAGTAGGAGGAATAGGAACATTGGATTGCTTACCTTTACCTTTACTGTCAACGACAGTCCAGTCATGGTTTGCATTTGTATTAGTCATTTTCACTTGCAATAGGTCTAGAGGTGTTTTCTATATCTGGTAGTTGTTGGAAGTTTCTAGGAGAAACAATTGGAGATTGAGTATTAGCATCAGTTGAAGGCGAGGTTTCGTCATCAGAAGTATTTAGGTTTAGTTTTAAAGCAATATTTTAGCTGCTTAAAGAAGTTTGGTGGTGCTTCTTTGCAGCTTGAAGGTCAGGAGGAGGAGGAGAAGAGGGAGCATTTCTTTTCCTGAGAGATAGAGAGGTTTCAGTGTTTTCTTGGATTTCCATTTCTTTATTCATATTGGTATCGTCGTCAACAGGAGTGGAGAGCGTGACAAATAGCTCTTCAACCAAGGGGTCATTCAGAGGACTTCCGTCGTCTGCAATTTGCAACGTCGGAGGGGAAGAAGAATCTTCATCCTAGTCCATCGCGAGTCCGAAAGTTTGTATGGAAAGCCGTAGATTTCCTTTTATTAATACAGTAGTTGAAATCGGAGTTGCGATTTATGCAGTTTCAGCGGAGGCAACCAAGGAGCTCCTGCGCTCAGACGTCTAACTGCAACCGAGGTTGAAGAGAGACTGACATATTTTTATTAACCCCACCTGCAAAACTAAAAAAATTCCAGGCTGCTGAATGAGGATCAACAGTTCACTCGAAACTACCACTATTCTAGCACTACCTAATCAGCTCTTGCTATCTAAAATAAATGTAGTTTATAATCAATTAATCTTTAAAGTAATATTTCACATACTTTGCATAATTTTAATCATTCTTGTTCATTCTTGTATTAATGTAAGTTATCTGAACCTTTTTCTCATGGTAGAATTCCCTCTTTCAAAGCATATGAAAGTTAATTACAATTACATTCACTTACGGGCTGACAACGCAAGAACCCGTGTCTTGCATAAGGCAAGGCAATCTTTACTGAACTGAACTGAACTCCCTCACACACTTCTTGTTCTCACTCTGTTGCTCTGTCTGTCCACCTAACCAAACTCTGTCCCTATCGTCATTTCTGTTCGTTTTACTCCTTCAATGTCCGCATGTCTTGTGTGCTGCCCTACATTCCTCTCCTTTTCTCCCATATCCATTATCCGATCCTTATTATTATTGTCCTTGGGACACTTTTTCCCTTTTCTTCTGCCTCCTTCATTACTTCTTTTTTTCTCTCCTTCCCATGATCTTAGACTTCCATAAGACTCTGCTATAATCGCTTTCCCTCTTTCTACTAAATTCTTCATTTTCATGGACCTAAACAAGTTCAATACCATTATAAGTCAATCTC
>NW_027171773.1:437500-445662 GCF_036898095.1 Palaemon carinicauda | reverse complement strand
AATATTATTATTATTATTATTATTATTATTATTATTATTATTACTTGATAAGCTAAAACCCTAGTTGGAAAAGCAAGATGCATGCCCAGGGGCTCCAACTGGGAAAATAGCCCAGTGAGGAAAGGAAACCAAGAAATAAGATAAGTAATTAACAATTGAAATATAATATTCTAAGAACAGTAACAACGCTAAAATAAATATTTCATATATAAACTACAAAAACTTTAACAAAAGAAGAGGGAGAGAAATAAGTTAGAATAGTGTACCTTCAAGCTAGAGAACTCTAACCCAAGACAGTGGAAGACCATGGTAAAGAGGCTATGCCACTACCCAAGACTAGAGAACAATGTTTGATTTTGGAGTGTCCTCCTGGCTTACCAAGAGGAAAGTAGCCACTGAAGAATGACATTGCAGTAGTTAATCCCTTGAGAGAAGAATTATTAGTTAATAGTTTTAATTAACTCTGTTCTTTTATTGTAAAACTAATGCAACTGTTAATTGAAAATGTAATTATACCTTCTTTCTGTGGAGTCACTTCGATTTGTCTTAACAATTTTCCATTTCAAGGAGTTTTTTTTGTACCCAGCTACCAGCTGTTTCCTTCCTTGGTTCCATTTGGTGAGGTTAACTTCATCATTCTAGGTTTTGGAAGTACAGTATATACAAAGAGAGAGAGAGAGAGAGAGAGAGAGAGAGAGAGAGAGAGAGAGAGAGAGAGAGGAGAGAGAGAGAGAGAGAGGTGGCCTATACCACTAATTTGAAATATCACTCAAAATTTTTCATGAATATCCAAGAGCAGAAAAAAGACAGATTAATTAAATATAACAGATCTATCACAAGTTTGTTACGGATCTTAAAATATTCTATATCAATTATTCCCTACTTCTCAAGTAGTTTATTTATTTCCTTTCCTCGCTGGGCTATTTTTCTATGTAGGAGCCCTTGGGCTTGTAGCAACAAGCTTCTCCAACTAGGGTTGAGTTTAGCTAATAATAATAATAATAATAATAATAATAATAATAATAATAATAATAATAATAATAATAATAATAATAATTAAAGCAAGTCAAATCATACTGGATAAAGACATACTACCTCTTGCTTGAAGGTACACTCGGGCACACTATTCTATCTTATTTCTCTTCCTCTTGTTTTGTTAAAGTTTCTATAGTTTATATCTATATTTCAATGTTGTTACTGTATTTGAAATATTTGATTTTTCCTTGTTTCTATTCCTCACTGGACTATTTTCCCTGTTGGAACCCCTGGGCTTATAGCATCCTGCTTTTCCAACTAGAGTTGTTGCTTAGCAAATAATAATAATAATAATAATAATAATAATAATAATAATAATAATAATAATAATAATAATGATAATAATAATAATAATTAAAGCAAGTCAAATCATACTGGATGAAGATATACTACCTACGGAATTGTTGGTTCAACTTCTGATACAATTTAGAATTATATGACCGAAGAAAATTATTGTTATCAACAAGTTCAGCTCACCTGCATGTATTGAATATTACTACCTTTCATCTCAACATTTCATTTCATTAACCTATACAACATATTTCAAAATTCGTAGTATTTACTGTCCCTATTTCTCATTTATTTACAACCGTGACGTCATCAGAGCGCTTACGTTAGAAGACCATCCAGCAGTCAGGAATACCAATTTAAGAAACGCCAAAAGTTGCCTTATTCAAAGAAAATATTATGAATCAAGTATTTTCAGAAAGATTTAGAATTAAATTTCATTCAATTGTCATTCAATTGTCTCGTCATCTGATCAATTAGGCTCATTATTTATTCTTTATAAAATGATCAATTACGTATTTTGTTGGGAATTATGGTATTCATGTCATCTATGATTGGCAAGTCCATTATTAGTATAGGGGAAAATTTAAGCCAGGATGACTTAAAGAGTCGTGAATTTTATCATATCTAATATGATATGTTGATACAATAAAACCGAGAGAGAAATAAAACCTAATGGCAAGTAGTGAAGTTTGTTTTAAAAGTGATCTCGCGAGAAAAGGACATAAAAGACTATTGTCTAAGACCCTTCCTCCCCTTCAGTTAGAAATCAATTTGTATAGATTCCTCCATTTTCAGTAATACCAGAACTTTGTTCCTGAATATACTTTAAACATTTTGAATAAGGTTCAAAATAATTCAGAATTTGTTTCTATTACTTGAAGAATTTCAACATAATATTAGAATGCTGATGCATATTTACCTATAGAATTTCTTTATTGTTTTTTTGAGAGAAATATACTATAGTTTTTTCATTGAGTGACTTCTTATGTCCATCTAATCCATATATTCTTTCACACTCGAGAAATTGCTCTTATTATATAGTTTTTGAGAAAATAGCAACCATAGATTTTTATAATCATAAACATATCATTAGATGGTGAAATATACGTTGCATTGAATGGCCAATTTCAAAAGGAAAATACTACGTTCTAGATAGGAGATTTCTTACACATTAAGATTGCCAACCTTAAAATGTTGAGAAAAACGAAATGGTAACTCTTTCAACACTTATTCAAATTGAACATAAAAATCTAAATGAAGTATAATGCAAAATTAATAATGCTTAGTACCTCAAGTTCCTCCATAATTGAAGTCACATTTACAATATCCTTGGCTGTCCTGGCTTTTTTCCTCACTATATTTATCCTTTTCGAATTAATATTCCAGACTTATTAGATTGCAAAATCCTATATAATCTAGGGATAAGTAGATAAATGAAATACGGCATTGAAAGTGGGGCCAAAATTGATATCCTAATGGTAAGAATCCTTTCTGATATAGTGTCGTCTGGAGGGGGTTCCTTTTGGAATTTAGATTAAAGGATATGTGAAGAATTGTGTCTGGATTACTGCCTTTCTCATTGAATTGCCTTCATATATAAATAGAAAGAGTTAATAGTTAATTGAACTCACCCTTTTCTTAGTAAATATTATGTTGATACATAAATTGAAAGCTAAAAGAATCTAATCTTTACATCCTTGTCCACTCAGTGATAAGGGTTGCAAACCTTTTGACTTAGAAAGAAAAGGAATTATACTAAATATTTTATTCATGACCTCTTTAGGAGGACGATGAGATTAAATTCTGAAAATATATATTTTCCACTTTCTATATAATCCAAGCGATTATCCACTTTCTCTAAATTAGAAATTTCATCCAATTAATTTGTTGGCAATTCTGGGCCCCTCCTGAGGTGCTAAATAAATTTTGCCAAAACTGTATACGAGTATTTCTCTTTAAGATTATTTTATAAATGTCAAGATAATGTTTATCTAGACATTCTTATTGAATTAAATAATTTAATTTCATATCTTATTTATGCATTGTATGTAATGAATATTTTATATGTATTTTTAAATAAAAAATACGATAATTTTTCAGTTGATTTAGTGAACTTGCCATATTCCTGAAGGTCTCAACAGATGGCCTCAGTGAGGTCATTTTGGGAGTAAAACATTGTAAAGAAAATCCAGCCTTAAGGAACGAAATGGGAGTTACCTTCCAATGTCCTTAGCCAATAGGAACGCTTCATTCGGGCAACGGTAAGGAAATTAGCCAATAGGAACACTCCTTTCAGGAAACAGCAAAGAAACATAGTCCTTAGCCAATGGGAACACGCCATTCTGGCAGACTGTTAGGGAATAGTGGTTTGCTCTTTCAACTAGGTAACAGAGACAAATACCAGTTCATAAACCATTGGAAAATTTCCATTTTTGTACTTTCTTTCGAATGAATATATAGAATAAAACCTTTAATATTATATATATTATATTTCATTTATTGCATATGTGGGTAATAAATCAAGCCCATATCATACTTATAGGATACTTATATTTATACGGTACTCTGAATCAAAATCTCATCCTCCGGCTGAAAAATGCATTTTTCATATTGATCTAAAGTTTTGTTACCAGTTTTGTAAGCAAAGCAAATCAACGTTATTTCTATATTGTCCTATAAATATATGATGCACTTTCAATAGTGAATATGGTGATGAAATTCTTGTACTGTATACTTTGATAGTTAATAGAATAAACAATATTAATAATTTCCCTGATCGAATTAATCTTGTGTTGTTTATTTTTAAAAATTGAAATCTTGTAGGTATTTTTGACAGTTTATTTTTCAGATATTAGGAGAAATAGGATTAAATATTGAAATATATCCTTTGCAATTTGCACAGAGAGAGAGAGAGAGAGAGAGAGAGAGAGAGAGAGAGAGAGAGAGAGAGAGAGAGAGAGAGAGAGAGTCCATGTATATATCAATAAAAATTAGTTCATTGTTAACCTTTGCGTCCCTGCATCTCTCTCTCTCTCTCTCTCTCTCTCTCTCTCTCTCTCTCTCTCTCTCTATATATATATATATATATATATATATATATATATATATATACAGTATATATATATATATATATATATATATATATATATATATATATATATATATATATATATATATATATATATATATATATATATATATGTATATACTCGCAACGATAACAAGGGTAGCCATTTCTAGTCCACTGCAGGACAAAGGCCTCAGACATGTCTTTATTCATGTTGGGTTTGGCCAGTTTTCATGACCACGCTGGCAAATGTGGATTATTGATTTTGGGAAACTCTCATCTGATCGCTCATAGCAAGCCAACTTAGTATGGGTAGCCCTGACAGGTACAGCTTTGCTAATCATGGCGATATATAACCCCTTTCCCAACGTTAAGGTATCCCCACTCCGAAAGTGATATATATATATATATATATATATATATATATATATATATATATATATATATATATATATATATATATATATATATATATATATAATCAACGAAATAGTGGCTGTTTATATTAAGCCATATGCCTCCCTTCGGTCTCTCCTGAGAGGAGATTTCAATGGGTCTTCTCTGAACTGCTTGGTTCGGGATGGACTAAAAACCACAGTCATGGACGTCTTGGTTACTTGCTATGAATCAATTGCATATGCCGTGACATCTGCATTGGTGTGGATAAGGTCTTTTCCAGATCCTTCTATTGTTATCATCAGACTACTATTCCATTAGTATTATTACATTTATAATTACAAGCTAAGCTATAACCCTAATTGAAAATCAAGATGTCATAAGCCCAAGGGCTCAACAAGGGAAAAATAGCCCAGTGAGGAAGCGAAACAAGGAAATAAAGAAACTACAAGCAAAGTAACAATCAAAATAAAACATTCTAAGAACAGTAACAACAATAAACTAGATCTGTCATATATAAACTATAAAAACTTCAAAAAAAATAACAAGAGGAAGAGAAACAAGAGAGTGTGACCAAGTGTACCCTCAAGCAAGAGTACTCGAACTCGACAGAGGCTATGGCACTACCCAAGACAACAATGGTTTGATTGTGGAGTCCTTTCCCAGAAGAGCGGTTTACCATAGGTAATGAGTCTCTTCTATCCTAATCAAGAAAAAAGTAACTTGCGTTTGAGATTGAAATTATTAAGAAATATTTTAGAGCAATGCTCGAAACAAATAACATTTTTGCATTATCCAGTGAAACTTGATTATGTTGTTGTGACCTTATTGATAATGTCTCTGCCTGGTGATCACTTGGGATTCGTTAGTTCCTTTGGTCGCTGCAACCTTACCATCGTTGTGAGCTAAGGATGGAGGGTTTGGGGGAGCTTATAGGTCTATCTGCTGAGTCATCAGAAGCCATTACCTGTTCCTCCCTGGCCCTAGCTTGGGAGGTGAGGAGGCTTGGGCGCTGATCATATGATTATGGTTTGTCTCTAGGGCAATGTCACCGTTCCTTGCTTCTGCTATTCATGAGAGGCCTTTAAACCTTAAACTGGACAATTCCAAGATATTGTTTTTTCTCTGCCATGACCTGCAGTTCCTCAAATAATAGATGCCTGCTACTGGATCGAATAATTTCCTGTTCCTACATACTGCTTTCCCAGTTAGGGTTGTGGTTTAGCTAATAATAATAATAATAATAATAATAATAATAATAATAATAATAATAATAATATTATTGTTATTAATAATAATATTATTATTATTAATAATAATAATAATAATAATAATAATAATAATAATAATAATAATAAAGTGAATATTTCTAATGTTTGTTAAAAAACACAATCTCCTATTTACCTTATAACAGAACAACGAACAAAACTACAGTACTTGATTTCTTCGATAGGGTTTCTAGTGAGGCGCACAAATTTGGAGGAATCAGCCAGGATGTCGTCGAGTTTCTTGTGGTATTCCTCTGTGTCAATAAGCACAAAGGCAGCAGTCTCGTCTGCCCTACGAACAATGACACCAGCAACCTGCTTAAGTTTCTTGGCAGCTTCCTTCATATCCTGGGTGACGATACCACTGGTGTAACGACCCCTCTCAGTGAGGGCCTCAGCAAGAAGCAAGGGCTGGAGGGCATCAGTAGTCCGCAGGGTGCCATGATCTTGAAGGGCGAGGATTGAGTCAAGTAGCAGCTCGACCTCGAGGTGTTTATCAGTGGGCCTTGGTCTGGTCACGTAGTGGCAGTTGAGGCCCATCTTGAGGATTTGTTCCTGTGCAGGAGTCGGGGTATACCCCGAGATATTGATGTACTCTTGGCGTTCCTGTGGTATACGAAGTTTGCCACCGTTGAGGTTGATCAATTTCTTCAGGATGGTGCGGGTCCTCTTCTGCATGTCTTTCTTCTTAAGGATTCGGAGGGCATGGGTAATGTTGTCAGGGTAGTTCAGGCCAACCCCGATGTCCTCGTCCTCTCTCTGTTGGCTGGTAGGGTCGAATTCTGGGTTGTCATCATCAGGTTCTCGGGAGTCCTCATCAGGGGCGTCCTCGTCTTCGTCAGGGTCGCTGTCAGGTTCAGGAGGGGTGTCTGGATCGGTACTGTCTTCATTCTGCTCTGCTCTTCTTTCCCTGGTGTTGACCCATTCCTCCACGAGACGGGTCCGGAGGGCTGTGAGCTCGTCCTTCAGCGCCTGCTTCTGTTGGAGCTGCCTCTGGAGGAGGCTACGTCTGTAGGCACGGGTACCAGGATCATTTTGGGCCGACGGGTCGAACAGCTGGACTTCGGTATATCGTGGTAGGAGACCCTCTTTTAGGCAGGTTGAGTTAAAAGTAATGGCTGCATCGGCAGAGTTTATTTTCTTATCCTCTCCGACTTCAACACTGACAGATTTTCCCACCGTCATCAACACCCAAAGTCGCCTCACGTGAGCCTTCCACATTCTTTTTTCCACATCCCCACCCAATTCCCCATCCTTCCCCACCAACTACAGTCGATTTACGTTTTATCTTTCCTCTGGCCAGCGATGGAGTCTTCCTCTTATCCAAAAGGACAAATAAATAAAAAATTTGATAGGTCATTTCAATACGTAAAAAAGTGATCACAACACTTACGTACTGTAACATATAAAAATGAATTATGCTATATGTTAACCAGAGAGAGAGAGAGAGAGAGAGAGAGAGAGAGAGAGAGAGAGAGAGAGAGAGAGAGAGAGAGAGAACAGGTTGGTAGAAATTCTGAGAGAGACATCCTACGAATTATAACATCATCAACAACAACAACAACAACAACAATAATAATAATAATAATAATAATAATACTATTAAAACTCCCCCTCATCTTTGTTCCCTTCGAAAGTAAGACACACGTGTGCTAAACGCCTCCCCCCCCCCACTCCCTTAGGGACCCAGTCAACTCATAAATTACCTCGAATCCTCCCCCCCCCCAACCCCGGGAAACGTGAGATATTCCATGATCAGACTTCAAACGACAGGGAAATTCTCGAAGAAAAAAGATAGGGGATGATGGAAATATTTATTTTATTGAAGCAAACGGAACTAATTTCGTAAATGTAAATGCATGAAAATATATATATATATATATATATATATATATATATATATATATATATATATATATATATATATATATTTATATATATATATATATATATATATATATATATATATATATTTTATATATATATATATATATATATATATATATATATATATATACAGTATATATATATATATATATATATATATATATATATATTATAAATACATTTATTTACATACAGCATATAAATATATATATATATAT
>NW_027171773.1:420000-427500 GCF_036898095.1 Palaemon carinicauda | reverse complement strand
CAAGACATCATTATCATCAGGGTTGAATAAATGATTGTCGGCTAATAAATACATATTGATAGATTAGTGCCCTGGCACACCCTAAATATAAGGTAAATATGCCCTTTTTAGGGATAATGCGGTGTACTGTGGGCATTGTGGAAAGGTGATCTGTTAGGCACTTATTAGAAAGGCGAGGTGAATGCAAGTGAAGTTTTTTCAACAGATAAATAGCTTGTATGCAAACAGTTGAGAGCAACAATGTCACAAAAATGCTTACAATCTGAAAGAATGCAATGGTAAGCTTAAACAAGATCTACATATACATCTACAGACTTTAAGCTTAAACAGGTTTTTCTATTATCAGAGCGGGAGAGAACGAGAGATAAAAATCAAGAGTATTACAGTGTACAGTATAAGTATGTATGAAACATGAGCGGTACAGTATTATTCATGAGTTATTGCAATATCAATTTGGACTTCAGTTGCACCCATTTTTTAGAGTTCTGTTTTAACTCCTTGCTAATTTTCTAAATAATTTCCCTCAGCTGCACCTTGGATAGGAATGGCCTCCCTGGATAAATGACCCAAATTCCATTAAAAGCTCAAGATAGAGACGACTCTCGAAAACTAACTGAGGCCCTTTGCGGCAATCGGCGTAGGATGTGTATATATATATATATATATATATATATATATATATATATATATATATATATATATATATATATATTTAATGGTAAACTGTATGGTCATAATACCAGTGTACATACACCCATGTCTGTATAGTGTCAAAGTTGTCATACGCAGCAGGACACGTGAGTAGAGAAAAGACGTCAACAAACAGCCAACTGATGAAATGCAGACGACAATTTTCTTTAAAATTGACCTATATTTCGTTGAAACACCTTTTAAATAGATGGGAATGAAGGTATTGAAGTTGTTCAAGAATCAAGATATACAAACTGGTGTTATTTTACTTTAAAAATATTATTAATTATGATTATTGACAAAATGGCAACTTCGCATTCTGTGACGTAACCAGCTGCTTGGATGGACCTCCACCTAGCTACAGCAGGCTGCAGCCTACAGCCTACCCAGGAAGGATAGCAGGCCACCGTGCCTACATAACACAAGTCTCGGAGGAGATTAAACACCAAAGAGAGAGAGAGAGAGAGAGAGAGAGAGAGAGAGAGAGAGAGAGAGAGATTTGACCATGTAAAGAATATTTCTGACTAAAATAACATACTTTCCATTAATTATTATGTGAAAAAATAAATGCAAATGCTATAAGAGAGAGAGAGAGAGAGAGAGAGAGAGAGAGAGAGAGAGAGAGAGAGAGAGAGAGAGAGAGAGAGAGAGAATTGATCAGTGCCTGCCAACCGGAGCACTGTAGGTATTATTCTAATAACTTTGAAATCGACTTTAATCATTTTGACTAGATTTTTCAATTTCAACTCTACCTTCTTTCCAGCTCCATTTCTTCTTGTTTGCTTCCAACCTCTTTAACGTTTAATTTACAATGTAACCGAGAAGTTTATTCCCTGTTGGAGTCCCCGGTGCTTATAGCATCCTTCTTTTCCAACAAAGGTTCAAGTTCAGCTAGTGATAATAATAATAATAATAATAATAATAATAATAATAAACTTTGGAAATCTATAACCAACCACAGAAGTTGTCTACTAAAGTGCCCAGCATATAACACTATCAGTTTAAAGGTTTAAAGGCCGCTCATGAATGGCAAAGGCAAGGAAGAGTGACACTGCCCTATCAAGTAGGCAGGACAATGCCCTAGAGACTGACCATATATACATATGAACAGCACCCAAACCCCCTCTCCACCCAAGCCCTAGAGACTGACCAATATATACATATGAACAGCACCCAAACCCCCCCCCTTCTCCACCCAAGCTAGGACCAAGGAGGGCCAGGGAATGGCTGCTGATGACTCAGCAGATAGACCCACAGGCTCCCCCAAACTCCCAATCCTTAGATCACAAGGGAGATGAAGTTGCAGTGACCAAAGGAACTAACGAGTTTGTGTAGGACTCGAATCCCAAGTCTGGCGATCACCAGGCAAGGACGCTACCACCAGGCCACCACAACCCTTTCATTATGATTTATAAGAACTTGTTCTAAAAACTAATTTCAACTCTATTTGCAAAAACAAAAATGATCAAGGCTTATTTTTATAGTATTTCATAAAACCTTCGTCCACAAAAACAAGACAGAATTCCTATCTCTTGGGCCAATGTCACACCAGATGGCGACAGTAACATTTAACACTAGAAACACAAGTAAAGATGATTAAGAAAGTAATCACTAATCTATCAGAAGATTAACCCATTTCAAAATGAATCCTTGACTTATAACCAAGAGAACTACCCACATTTCTCACCAGACTCTTAGATGCTATAACACTATAGTAATCTTAAATACTTACTTGGTCCGTTGGGTTCTAAAAGCCAGTTGGAAACGACAGAGGGTTAACATGTTCTGACATATTGAGAACATATATTTATCGGTCTGATACTAGTAAGCAATATTTAGTAGACATATCAGAAACCTTCAATTAGGAATAATCAAACATACCCACAGCAAGTAATTAGAGACATGATGTCTGCGCTTATAATAATAATAATAATAATAATAATAATAATAATAATAGAATGTCTCCCTAAGCATATTATTATTATTATTATTATTATTATCATTACTATTACTTGCTAAGCTACAACCCAGTTGGAAAAGCAGAATGATATGAGGCCAGGGGCTCCAACTGGGAAAATAGCCCAGCAAGGAAAGGAAAGAAGGAAAAATAAGATAGAGTAAGAACATTAAAATGAATATTTCCTATATAAACTAAAAAACTTATAAGAACAAGAGGAAGAGAAATCAGATAGAGTAGTGTGCCTGAGTGTACCCTCAAGCAAGAGAACTCTAACCCAAGATAGTGGAAGACTATGGTACAGAGGCTACGGCTATACCCAAGACTAGAGAACAATGGTTTGATTTTGAAGTGTCCTTCTACTAGAAGAGTTGCTTACCATAGCTACAGAGTCTCTTCTACTCTTACCGAGAGGAAAGTAGCCACTGAACAAATACAGTGCAGTAGTTAACCCCTAGACAAAGAAGAATTGTTTAGTAATCTCAGTGTTGTCAGGTGTATGATGACAAAGGAGAATCTGTGAAGAACAGGCCAGACTATTCGGTGTACATGTAGGCAAAGAGAAACAACTGCATCCAGAGAGAAGGATCCAATGTAGTACTGTCTGGTCAGTCAAAGGACCCCATAACTCTCTGGCAGTAGTGTTTCAACAGGCGGCTGGTGCCCTGCCCAACCTACTACCTGCATAGTGAAATTAATACAGGGAAAGTTGGATTAGAGCGGATTAAAATAACACTTTGGTCCATGTGTAAAAGTCTGTACTCATCAGCTGTTCCATTTAAGTCATTCGATGAAATAAACAACCACATTCAATTAGGTTGATGCTAATCCCATATATCAAATCTGAGTATATATATATATATATATATATATATATATATATATATATATATATATATATATATATATATATATATATATATTAATCCTGTCCCCCTATTCCAAATATCCCCCTTTTTACAAAGGCCAAAGTCATATCTGACCCAGTCCAAGACACCACACGTTCGATCTCCTAATTCTGTCCCTGACATCACTCTAACCCTTATTTCAAAGGGTCTTCTACAAATAAAGCAGCCAATATCAGCAGAGAGAGAGAGAGAGAGAGAGAGAGAGAGAGAGAGAGAGAGAGAATTATAATTAGAGTTTTCATTACAGTTTGGGAAATGAAATAGCTAAAAATATCAATTTCCCTACTTTGAAAAACTAAAAACAAATTATATGCAAGTCTGGGAAAGCAAAGAATTAGACAAAAAAATATGAGTGAATTCAGAAAACCAATTAAAAACTTATGTTATTTGAGTAAATTAAGATTGTTATTTTTAAAAAAAATCAACGATATTTCCTTCTACTACAGGTGTCATCTAATCCCAGAGCTACCTCTCAAAATAAGCCCTCGTGAAGATCAATTAAGCAAATAGATTCCCTTCCTCTGAGGCTCGAAATGGTACATGGGAGTCAGGCCTTGTCTTTAGGACAGTAAACTTCAACAGATATTTACATTACATCATCGCCTCCCCAACCCCCTCCCCACCCCTTCTTGCCCAACCTTCGTGTTCCTGAGAAAACTATCACCATACTGACATCACCATATTAATATATACACCATCGATGGGATCACCATAGTTTATGGTGCAGCTGAAGCCTTCTCTACGAGTGTGTCAATATCATCCCACCCACCAGGGCCTCCAACAATTTTCTCACGGCCTATACAGCAGCTGAGGAACCCGTTTCTCTCTCTCTACTTGTTTGTCTTTCTATTTACAATTCCTTCATTTTTCTGCTTCATAGATCTTTTGAACATATGATTGCTTCTGGTATAAGTATGGGACATGCTTCCTGTGTGCGCCTACAAGCGGCAACGGGAGAGACTCTCTCTCGTTGACGCTCTCTCTTAGAGAGAGAGAGAGAGAGAGAGAGAGAGAGAGAGAGAGAGAGAGAGAGAGAGAGAGAGAGAGTTCCAATTGCAAGAAGTGAAGGATTTGTTCATCGCCATGATCAGCAAATCTTTAATAACTTGTCAGGGCCACCCATACTAGGTTGGTTTGCTTTGAGCGATTAGACTAGTCTCCCACCTGCAATGACCAGCGTGGTTATGAAAAGGGCGAAACCCCAATTATGACCAAGGCATGTCTGAGGCCTTTGTCCTGCCGTGTTGATCCCTTGGATAGCATCCTGCTTTTCCAACTAGGGTTGTAGCTTACCTAGTAGTAATAATAATAATAATAATAATAATAATAAAATGCCACACATACCCTTACAAAAGCCTTAAACCTCCCTAAAACTTGGAGCCCTTGAAATATATGGTTTTTCTAACAGGAAATAGTTAAGTGTGAACAGACCATTCCAAATTTGCTTGAAATAGGAATGGAGTTGAAACGTGAATCTCAATCTCTCTCTCTCTCTCTCTCTCTCTACAACAGGGGGAGAGGGAAATTTTCTAACTCCCGCCCCCCCCCCCCTCACCAGACCCTTCCTTTAAAAGTAATTTCTGGGCTACTCCCAAGAAGAAAAATAGTTAATGAAAAGTAATGAAATAAAAGAACTAGCTGAACTCGGGAGGGATATTGTTCATGAGATGGGTATTGACCCTGGTAGATGTTGCTCACTATGGTATGCAGCTCTTCT
The DNA here is from genome assembly GCF_036898095.1 of Palaemon carinicauda. Classification (NCBI taxonomy): domain Eukaryota; kingdom Metazoa; phylum Arthropoda; class Malacostraca; order Decapoda; family Palaemonidae; genus Palaemon; species Palaemon carinicauda. Next base: position 422,228 of record NW_027171773.1, on the reverse strand, counting down.
TAGAGAATAACACTCCAAAAACAAACCATTGTTCTCTGGTCTTGGATGCTGCCATAGCTGTACCATGGTCTTTCACTGACTTGGGGTAGAATTCTCTTGCTTGAGGGTACCATTTGGGCACACTATTCTATCATATTTCGCTTCCTCTTGTTTTTTTTTTTTTTTTTGTAGTTTATACATGAAAGATTTATTTAAATTTTATTACTGTTTTATGCTAGTTGCTAACAATTTCTCTAGTAGTTTCAATTATTTCCTTTTCTCACTGGGCTATTTTCCTTGTTGGAGCCCTTGGGCTTATAGTACCCTACTTATCCAACTAGGGTTGTAGTAACAAGTAATAATAATAATAATAATAATAATAATAATAATAATAACAACACGCAGTTGCCTGTAATGTTGCTACATTTAACATCATATTTAAGAAGGCTACATGATAGCTGTGTCTTTTCAATTATAGATATTACCATGAAATTTGGCAGGAACAGAGGAACTATGTTTCCCGTCAATCCCTGAAATGTTCATTTGGATATGAGAATTATTCTAGGAACAATTTACTCCACCGCCAAAAATAACCATTCAACTCATACTGAAATAAACGTTTGCTGTGGCTTTTCTATGGCAGATATCAACATAAAAATTGGTAAGAATATAGTTTATATAACACTCATCAAACCCTGAGAAAATCGTTTGGATATCTGTAAAAATCTAGGAGTAGTGTGCTCCTCCTCACTGATTTTTTAGTTGAAAGTCGTCACTTACGTACAAAAGTGACAGCCAGGGCATGTCTATAACAGGTATTAACGATTAAAATAGCTACAACAAAACTTATATATTCTTAAATAATTTCTTAAAATTTCATTTGAATGTATTTATTAGTATAGGAGTTATTGACTCCACCGCTGAAAATATCAGCAGTTCCCCCACCCCCAGCCCCTACCACCTCGCTCCGAAATCTGTGGTTAGGGAATGATTGGGCTGCGGGTTGGGAGAGATATCTTCAAAACAAAATTGGCATTTCATGTAAGGTCACACCTCGCTCGCAACAACAACAACAATAATAATAATAATAATAATAATTAAAGCAAGTCATATCATATTGAATCAAGACATACTACCTACGAAATGGTTGTCACAACCTCTGACACAATGTAGAACTATATGAACGAAAAGTTGGTGTTGCTTTTATTAAGTTTAGCTCCCCTGCTTCTATTGAATATTACAATGTTATTACATTGACACAGTAAACACATCGAAGAATGCATCACTTGACTTTTTATTAACCTACAAAGCATATTTTAAAATTCATATTTCGCTCATGTTGACATCTATGACGTCATCACACCGCCTATGCTACGTGTCAATCCAGCCGTCAGAAATAACAATAAGAAACATCAAAAGACGATTAATCAAAGAAAATATTATGAATTAAGTATCTTAATTTACTTTTCTTTTAATTGTTTTATCATCTGTTCAAAAACGATGTTTATTTATTCTTTTTTTGAAATCATTATTACGTATTTTGTTTGGAATTATGGTATTCATGTCGTCTATGATTGGCGAGTCCATTATTGGTTTAGGGTAAAAATTTGGTCAGGATAACTTTAAAAGTCGTGAATTTTATCATATCTGACATAATATATTGATACAATAAACGGAAAGAGAAATAAAACATAATGGCAAGTAGTGAAGTTTGTTTACAAAGTGATCTCACGAGAAAAAGACATAAAAGACTATTGTCTAAGACCCTTCCTCCCCTTCAGTTAGAAATCAATTTGTATAGATTCCTCCATTTTCAGTAATACCAGAACTTTGTTCCTGAATATACTTTAAACATTTTGAATAAGGTTCAAAATATTTCAGAATTTGTTTCTATTATTTGAAGAATTTCAACATAATATTAGAATTCTGATGCATATTTACCTATAGAATTTCTTTATTGTGTTTTGAGAGAAATATACCATAGTTTTTTCATTGAGTGACTTCTTATGTCCATCTAATCCATATATTCTTTCACACTCGAGAAATTTCTCTTATTATATAGTTTTTGAGAAAATGGCAACAATAGATCTTCATGATCATAAACATATCATTAGATTGTGAAATATACGTTGTATTAAATAGCCAATTTAAAAAGGAAAATACTACGTTCTGGATAGGATATATCTTACACATTAAGATTGCCAACCTTAAAATGATAAGAAAAACGAAATGGTAACTCTTTCAATGCT
>NW_027171773.1:405000-415000 GCF_036898095.1 Palaemon carinicauda | reverse complement strand
GAAATTAACCCAAATCCCCAAAATACTTTTCATGGTCTTATTTAGAATACTGGCCAACTTCTGCCTTTTCAAATACGCTGTGATTCATGCAATGGGATATCTACTTTGCATGAAATATCAAAGGAGATAGGTGGAGTTTATTCAATATTATGTGGGTTTAATGTATGTTTCATGTATTTTTATTTTGCTGTAATTAAACTTATCAGTTTATATATATATATTTATATATATATATATATATATATATATATACATATTCATATATATATATATATATATATATATATGTGTGTGTGTGTGGTGTGTATGTGTATGTTCGTGTATAAAGTACATATTTTAATATCTAATATATATATATATATATATATATATATATATATATATATATATATATATATGAATACATAAATATATATTTCCTTCCTACCTTATCATAACTATTGTTTCTTTCCCATACTTTGCAGCAAACTAAGATGTATGAAAAAGAATATATATATGTGTATATATATATATATATATATATATATATATATATATATATATATATATATATATATATATATATATATAAAGGCAATTCCGAGTTACATCAAAAAATCGAAATCAGAATCCTACAAACAACTGAAATATCCAAATAGTTTTCATGATGATAGGAGACCTACGTTAAAATTCCTCCATTTATTATTTGTTGTTGACACGTGTTTTGAATTACTCTCTTTTTAGAGAGAGAGAGAGAGAGAGAGAGAGGAGAGAGAGAGAGGAGAGAGAGAGAGAGAGAGAGAGAGAGAGAGAGAGAGAGAGAATTGACCCTGGTTTTTCATTTTAGGAAGGTTTTTTGGCCAACCAGTTCACATTTATGAGTTTGTTAGAGTTTATGTCTTAAGTTGGGGATTTCTTTGGGCCCTGATTTATGTGACTCTCTTTACATTTACCTTGCATTTATATTCAGTTTGGAAAGCACAGTCCTGGGATATTTTAGCGGAAGACACAGTCTGTTAGAATAAGTTGTAACTATTTCCATTTCCTTGTGAGAAAGGTAGGACAGAGGAATGAGGTTTTCTATTGTTATTATCAGATTAATATTTCATTTGTATTATTATTATTATAATTACAATTACAAGCTAAGCTATAACCCTAATTGAAAAGCAAGATGCCATAAGCCCAAGGGCTCCAAAAGGGAAAAATAGACCAGTGAGGAAGCGAAACAAGGAAATAAAGAGACTACAAGAAAAGTAACAATCAAAATAAAACATTTTAAGAACAGTAACAACAATAAATTATATCTGTCATATATAAACTATAAAAACTTCAAAAAAAAAAAATAACAAGAGGAAGAGAAACAAGATATTGTGACCGAGTGTACCCTCAAGCAAGAGAACTCGAACCCAAGACAGAGGCTATGGCAATACATAAAACAACAATGGTTTGATTTTGGCGTGTCCTTTCCTAGAGGAGCTGTTTACCATAGGTAACGAGTCTCTTTTACCCTAACCAAGAGGAAAGGGTTGTGGTTTAGCTGATAATAATAATAGTAATAATAATAATAATAATAATAATAACGTGAGTATTTCTAATATTTCGTAACCTCTAACCACAATCTCCTATTTACCTTATAACAGAACAACGAACAAAACTACTTGAAAGAAGCACAGAATCTCTTAAGATTTATTTAATAGATTTAATAACCATAGAATAACTCCCTTCTCTCTTCCTCTAAATTATTCTTATCATAATTAACACCATCTAGTCATTTTCATTCCATTATATCTATTATTCCTCTGGATCTTATTCCCTTTCCTTATTCTGTTTATTCGATGGGTTTCGTTTTTGCCTTCGCCAGCTTTCAGAATCTATTTTTAGCTACTGCCAACCAAATTCCCCCCCTCCCCTCCCCCCGTCTCTTACCTTCTCCCCCTGCGAGTCCACCTAGGGTACCTCAACACTCCCCCCACCTCCATACCCCCCCCCCCTGTTCTAAGTCTATAACCAAGTGCGTCAAAATCTCAAAATCTCTCTCTCGTGGCCTGCACAATAGCACAGAACCATCGCTATGCTATCATTATTATTATTATTTGCTAAGCTACAACCCTAGTTGGAAAAGCGGGATGCTATAAGTCTGAGGAATCCAACAAGGAAAAATAGCCCAGTGAGGAAAGGATATAAGGAAATAAATAAACTATATAGGCTGTAAAAGTAGTCTATCACTTATAAACAATGAAGAGAGAATAGTGTGTCTGAGTATACCCTCAAGCAAGAGAACTCTAATCCAAGACAGTGGAAGACCAAGGTACAGAGGCCAAGGCACTACCCAAGAATACAGAACAATGGTTTGGTTTTGGAGTGTGCTTCTCCTAGAAGACTTGCTGACCATAGCTAAAGAGTCTCTTTTTACACCAGCATAAGCAATCTACCACAAACAAACAGCCCATAGTAGTAGAATCTGCATCAGTTCAATACCTAAACCCCGACATAAAGGCTCCGACATAAAGGCTACAATCAGGTGAAAATTCTTAGCCAACAATTTCTTGAACAATATTCACGATTCTATTTAACACTAGATTTTAAAGGTTTGAAGGCCACTCATGAATGGCAGAGTGAAAGTGATTACCCAAAGGTTTGAAGGCCACTCATGAATGGCAGAGCCAAGGGACAGTGGCATTTCCCTAGCTAGCAGGACAATTCTCTAGAGACTAACTATACATCCTTATATGATCAGCTCCCTAGCTAGGATCCAAATATGTTCCTGTAAACAAAAACTCTATTTGACTACATAATTTACCTTCATCTCTACAAAACCCAGTTATGGTAAAAAGTATCATAAATTCGAATCCTTCAGTGGCCATAACCTGAACACACACAGGAATAATTACACAAAAAAGTGAACTTATAACATCCTTGGATCTCTCTCTCTCTCTCTCTCTCTCTCTCTCTCTCTCTCTCTCTCTCTCTCTCTCTCTCTCTGAAAAATGCAAAGACCAATTATATGCAAACACAAAATGAAAGACTTATTCAGAGAAATAATCTCAAATTTCTCGAGTCTTATCAAGCCATTACCAAACAATTCGTACCATCAGTGTGTGTATTTAAAACCACGTTCACAAATTCACACACTATAACATACATGATGGGAGAGCACACATTTATTGGATAAAAAAAATAGTTTTCAGCTACTACCATATTCGGTGACTTTAGTTATACGTAAGCACATTCTTCTATGAGTAATGAATTGATCAGTGTGACATTGGGATTACATTAATCCTTTTAATCCACGTTTTAATCCCCCTTTCTTAGCAGGAATTTGTCTCAGATTCGTTGTCTTCCAAGTTCAATAGAGGGGTAATGTCAGTAGGTTTGCAACAGCCTGTCTTCATATTTCTGATGTAAATAAAATATACATAATATATACATACATTATATATATATATATATATATATATATATATATATATATATATATATATGCTGATACTACCTCCCGGAACAAATAAAGAGAGAGAGAGAGAGAGAGAGAGAGAGAGAGAGAGAGAGAGAGAGAGAGAGAGAGAGAGAATACTATTGAAACATAGATACCAAATATTCAGTCCACACGTATGAAAACATGAAAATTCACTGACGCTTATACAACACACTTCAATTTCTGCAGTTCCCTTCGCTTCCCTATAAATGAACATGATTCTTAATAGTACACTTACGAGTCCCCCAAAACATTAAAAACAACAAAAACAACAATCCGTTGTCTAGTCCGCGTGGGTGGAGAGAGAGAGAGAGAGAGAGAGGAGAGAGAGAGAGAGAGAGAGAGAGAGGGTTTCTTTCGCTTTTATTTTAATAATAATTTCCTGGTTTCCGTATTGCCACTTTACTTATGACATTGAAAATCTGTATCTGAACAAAAAACTGTCATTATGACCATTATTCACAAAGCAGATATCTATCATTTTCTAACACATTAGGTGGATTTATATGTTTAAAATTCACTTAGTAATTAAAAACTAATAATGAAAAGAGTTTTTTTAAGTAATCTTAAACACAATCTTTTGATACCTTCAAACCATACAAGATAAAGACAAAGCAAATAAAGAAGAAGAAGACGTACGTCAAAGCAATTTGCAAGACCAACTCCATCATCATCTAGAGTATATTACAGAAAGTGCATCTTCTGGGAAAACGTTAAGTATAAGAAGAAAGAATGAATAAGAGAACCTCTTCTTCACTACGCAGAACTGAGGGCTGACAAAACCCTATGTGAAATTGCAACACAAAAGATTGATATCAAAATCATATCTTTTACCTTCAGAGATACGGTGGCTGCTAAGGGTTATTATCACAAATCATGCTACAGGGAATACGGAAGACAGAAGGAAGTACCAACTTTAGCATATGATTCTGATGAAGATGGAATTTATCAAACGACTGAGAGTGCAGCGTATAAAAGTTTATTTGAACTGATCTGATTCTTCAGCCTATAGTAATAAGGATGACATATCTCACCTCCATGCTGTGTGAATATGTTTTGTCTCACGGTACTGTTGATGTAAAATTATCCACAAAAAAAAAAAAAAAAAAAAACACATTAGACAGAACTTGGAGACTGAATTCAGACACTCTTCACATTTTCCCAAATGATGCTATAAAACTCCTGGTTAATTCATGTGATAAGGAAATAATCATGTGACTATTCCTGACCGCATGTAAACAGCATCACTGTCAACTGTTGCAGTTCAAATTCCCATCTTGCTCAGGAGATTACTGATCTGCTCATTGACTGACTGGCGAGCCAGAACCAAACCAACTCTCAGAATGGATTCAATGAATTCTGGTCTCGGAATGGATTCAATAAATTCTGGTCTCAGAATGGATTCAATGAATTTCTGGTCTCAGAATGGATTCAATAAATTCTGGTCTCAGAATGGATTCAATGAATTCTGGTCTCAGAATGGATTCAAAGAATTTTGGTCTCAGAATGGATTCAATGAATTTTGGTCTCAGAATGGATTCAATGAATTCTGGTCTCAGAATGGATTCAATAAATTCTGGTCTCAGAATGGATTCAATGAATTCTGGTCTCAGAATGGATTCAAAGAATTTTGGTCTCAGAATGGATTCAATGAATTTTGGTCTCAGAATGGATTCAAAGATTTCTGGTCTCAGAATGGATTCAAAGAATTTTGGTCTCAGAATGGATTCAAAGAATTTTGGTCTCAGAATGGATTCAATGAATTCTGGTCTCAGAATGGATTCAATAAATTCTGGTCTCAGAATGGATTCAATGAATTCTGGTCTCAGAATGGATTCAAAGAATTTTGGTCTCAGAATGGATTCAATGAATTTTGGTCTCAGAATGGATTCAAAGATTTCTGGTCTCAGAATGGATTCAAAGAATTTTGGTCTCAGAATGGATTCAATGAATTTTAGTCTCAGAATGGATTCAAAGAATTCTGGTCTCAGAATGGATTCAAAGAATTTTGGTCTCAGAATGGATTCAAAGAATTCTGGTCTCAGAATGGATTCAAAGATTTCTGGTCTCAGAATGGATTCAAAGAATTTTGGTCTCAGAATGGATTCAATGAATTTTGGTCTCAGAATGGATTCAAAGATTTCTGGTCTCAGAATGGATTCAAAGAATTTTGGTCTCAGAATGGATTCAATGAATTTTAGTCTCAGAATGGATTCAAAGAATTTTGGTCTCAGAATGGATTCAAAGAATTCTGGTCTCAGAATGGATTCAAAGAATTTTGGTCTCAGAATGGATTCAAAGAATTCTGGTCTCAGAATGGATTCAATGAATTTTGGTCTCAGAATGGATTCAAAGATTTCTGGTCTCAGAATGGATTCAATGAATTTTGGTCTCAGAATGGATTCAATGAATTTTGGTCTCAGAATGGAAACAACGAATTCTGGTCTCAGAATGGATTCAAAGAATTTTGGTCTCAGAATGGATTCAATGAATTTTGGTCTCAGAATGGATTCAATGGATTTGGAATTAGTTTCAACAAGACCTTGTATATACAGTAACATGTGGGAAGGAAAATCTCCAAAACATATCTTATTAATAACCGATTCCTCTCTAGTGAATAATTTACAGAAATATATACTTTCTGCAGAACATATACACCTACCATCAAGTGTCATTATGGATGAATGGCTTCGGTTAAAAAAGCAAAGGCGGCAGAAAACATCTGGACAACTGGTATCATCTATAATCTCTTCAGCTTTGAGAGAAGGTGCGCAAAGTAGTCAGATTGATATTGTCTTTATTGTGTATCACAAAACCAGCATAAAAGGCAGGGGGTGGAGAGGAGGGGAAGGGGAAAGGAGGAAATTGAGGAGGTGGAGGAAGAGGGGAGGGGGAGGAGGGGGAAAGAAGAGGAGGAGGGGGAAAGGGAGGTGGAGGAGGAGGGGAGGAGGAAGATATGCCTGTCAAAATGAATGGACAGACATAGCTAAACAATTCCTTCCGTTAACAAGAGAAATTAGAGTTGTTCAAGTCACTGATGGAAGAAAAAGTGGTTTCGACATTGAAGAGAGAGAGAGAGAGAGAGAGAGAGAGAGAGAGAGAGAGAGAGAGTGAGATAAAATTGTTTGTGTTTAACTTATAATTAATATGATAAATCGACCATCATATAAATTCATTTTCAAACATTCATGCAAATGAAAATTCAGTTTTGCATGATCATGCAATGTTGCCAATGAAAATGGTTGTATTGTGCTTCCAAAAACTCATTGGTATTTTCTAAATACTAGATTGACTGATTAAGACGTCCGTCGTCCTTTAAGTTATTCATAGATTGCAACATTTCGTGTAAGATACTTGAATGGAAAATACTTTCCAAATACTTTCCAAGTCGTTCAGATTTAAGAGGACCTGCCATCTCAGTCTATAGACCATATAAGCCACTTGCCCCTTATTCAACAAATCTATTACACTCTCTTTTAAAGGTTTAAAGGCCACTCATGAATGGCAGAGGTAGGGGACACTGACATTACCCTTATAAAGCAGGACAATGTACTAGAGACTAACCATATTACAAATGATCAGTGCCCAAGCTCCCTCTCCACCCTAGCAAGGACCAAGGAGGACCAGATAATGTCTACTGAGGACTCAGCAGATAGACATATAGGCTCCCTAAACCCCATATCCTTAGTTCACAAGGATGGGGAGGTTGCAGCGACCAAAAGAACTAACAAGTTTGAGCGGGAACCCCAGTGTGGCAGTCACCGGGCAAGGATGCTCCTGTCTCATCGTCTGTGTTCGTGCCAGGAACAGTTAATGATAGCATTTGAACTAAAATGCTGAACTCTTACCTACATTGCTAATTGAATTTCTATTGCAAGAGCTTTAATTCGCTTGATAATTACTGAGACCCTGTGGCAAAATTGGATATAGTTATCACAGAGTTTTGATAAGGGGATTATTTTGTTGGATTTAAATACTGATCCAAATAATGGTAGATGTGGGGGAAAAAATAGCTGTAATTAGAGGGGCACCTTTTGCTCGACCTTGACCTTTGACCTTAACATGGATTAATTGGCGGGGATTTTCATACACTCAAATATGAGCCAAGTTTGAAGTCTCTGTAACAACGATGTCCAAACTTACGCCTGATTATGTGAATTGGACATTTTGCTTGACCGTGACCCTGACCTTCCAAAACTTAATCATTGCCAACTTCTTGTAGTTTTTCCTTACTTCTTTTCCTCACTGGGCTATTTTCCCTGTTGGAGTTCTTGGGCTTATAGCATCTTGCTTTTCACACTCGAGTTGTAGATTAGCAAGTTATAATAATAATAATAATGATAATAATAAAATATGAATATGAATATCGAAGACTGCACCAAAGATCATTTGCTAAAGACGAAATAAAAACTAGTGACGATGTCAAAAACTAACTAGACAAGAAGCAAAAGGCTGCTGGCACCAACTGTAATCTTGGCAGAACGAATTTTGACATTCTGGGGTTCTGAGAAACCCACAGACACGATACCTGATGGAAAAGTTCTTGGTGATGTCGATTTGCCTGGAAACTCTGATTTGATAATGAGAAAAACTATAAAGCCTTCAATAATACACATACACTCTATATATATATATATATATATATATATATATATATATATATATATATATATATATATATATATATATATAAGAAGAGAAGACGATGTATTAACGTTTACGGGTGTGGACTGTCATAGGAAGACCATAAACACACGCAAGTGTAGGGACATGTCTGAGGCCTTTATTTGCAGTGGAGTAGTAACGAGTGATGATTGTGACGGTTCTCTCTCTCTCTCTCTCTCTCTCTCTCTCTCTCTCTCTCTCTCTCTCTCTCTCTCTCTCTCTCTCTAACCCTTCCCGTACCACATCTTAATAGAGTTTACTTGTACTGTTATTTCTTGAAATAGGGACGATGTGACATGATCTTCGTTTAAGTTCAAACTTGCAGCGAATGTTTTATGTTAAACAGGCTGAGATACGTCTTTCTTTTGAAAGGTCTATTCTAAACTTCTATTCTAGTTTATCTATTTCTTTATATCTTTTCCTCACTGGGCTATTTTTGCATGTTGGAGCCCTTAGGCTTATAAAATCCTGTTGTTTTTTCAATTAGGTTGTAGCTTAGCTATAATAATAATGATAATGATAATAACAGTACTAGCACTTTTATGTACTTTATCCAAAATGTCACAGATTCTTCCTTGGGTTATTCTCAACATGAATACCAAGTTTAATCAAAATCGGAAAAATGGTTTTTTGTGTGAAGTTGCTCACAAAAAGAGAAATAAATAACCTAAGATTTGAGCGAAGACAATAAATGACAGGGAAGAGGGTGGGTGAAAGCCAGCTAAAATAAAACAATATGTTGGTGGATAGAAAAAAGTCACGAATTATACTACAATATTATTATCATTATTGTTGTTGTTGTTGTTGTTACTAGCTAAGCTACAACCCTATTTAGAAAAGCAAGATGCTATAAGCCCAAAGGCTCCAACAGGGAAAAAATAGCCCAGTGAGGAAAGGAAATAAGGGAATAAATAAATTACATGAGAAGTAATGAACAATTAAATACAATATTTTAAAAACATTGTCAACATTAAAACATATTTTATATATAAACTATAAAAAACTTAAGTCAGCCTTTTCAATATGAAAAGATTTGCACTAAGTTTGAACTTTTGAACTTGTTACTATTCCTATTTTCGTCCAGACCTTCTGTAATACCCAGGGCCTTTCTAGAATATGAATAAACTGATAATAAATAGTAGTCTGATCACAACAGCAGAACCTCATAACTCTACCATACCACCTTCTTCAAAAAGAGATAAGGATTTTAACTGGAGATCAGGCAATAAATATTTGTCCCTAAAATAATACGGGTCTACGCTTTTCAAATTAGATATAATTGTAAGAATATGCAACCATTTTGGAACAACGCCCTAAATTTTCCTCGATGCGAAAGAGGCTATACACATATTCAACTGCAAATTACATAAAGAATAGAAGAGTCTATGACTTAAAATAATATTTCGATTTTTATACCAACATCTAATGTCTTCGTAAGCTATAGTTATAATCATAGTCCTTCTTCATGTGTCTGTAACACAAACAAACACACAGCCTATATATATATATATATATATATATATATATATATATATATATATATATATAAAATATATATATATATATATATATATATATATATAACTATATATATATATATATATATATATATATATATATATATACAGTATAGGAAGGGAAGACGATGAATTGACGAACGAGAAAGTTTGCAGGTTAGGACTGGAATAGAATGACCATCAACAGACGAAAGTGGAGGGACATGTCTGAGGACTTTGTTCTGCAGTGGACTAGTAATGGATGATGATGATGATGATAAGAGAGAGAGAGAGAGAGAGAGAGAGAGAGAGAGAGAGAGAGAGAGAGAGAGAGGGGCAACCAAACTATGCAAAATATATTTTCGTTCTCCAGTAAAATGACAGC
>NW_027171773.1:387500-397500 GCF_036898095.1 Palaemon carinicauda | reverse complement strand
TGGTATAATAATCATGAATGATAGTTAATAGATTTAGCTGTATTAACATGAAAATGCAAACGCCAAACGAGAGAGAGAGAGAGAGAGAGAGAGAGAGAGGAGAGAGAGAGAGAGGGGGGGGGAATGGGGCTAAAATATCAGAGATGAAATAATATTTGCAGAATTATCCAAAACAATAAATAAACTAAAACCCAGTTTTACACAAAACCAGAATATTCTCAACTTTAGCCCCTTCAATAATTCACTAAAAACCCACGATGCCTACAATTAATAAAAAGAAACTATAAAATTATCTATCACACCCACACAAACACACACACATATATTTCACAGTCTGACTGATTTCAATATACAGGTCATGTTATGAACGCATAACCAACTGAGTAAAAAATAAACACTCCAAGAAATATTATCAAGAATATAAAAAATTGTATTCAATAATATATAAAACAGAGAGAGAGAGAGAGAGAGAGAGAGAGAGAGAGATAGAGAGAGAGAGAGAGAGAGAGAGAGAGAGAGAGAGCAGAAGTAATCAGATTCATGTACTCACCTAGCTAACACAGGTAGAGGTCATCACCAATCTGGACTCCCACCTGCGAAGGAGCAAAAGAAATACAAATGAATTTAAGGACATTTCAAAAAAAAAAAAGAATGTCAAGAAAATTTAATCAAAATTCATTTCTACTAAATCAAGATATCATTATTATCAGGGTTGAATAAATGATTGTCGGCTAACAAATACATATTGAAAGATTAGTGCCCTGGCTCACCCTATATATAAGCTAAATATGCCCTTTTTGGGGATAATGCGGTGTACTGTGGGAATTGTGGAAAGGTGATCTGTTAGGCACTTATTAGAAAGGCGAGGTGAATGCAAGTGAAGTTTATTTAACAGATAAAGAGCTTGTATGCAAACAGTTGGGAGCAACAATGTCACAAAAATGCTTACAATCTGAAATAATGCAATGGTAAGCTTAAACAAGATCTACATATACATCTATAGACTTTAAGCTTAGACGGGTTTTTCTATTATCAGAGCGGGAGAGAACGAGAGATAAAAAAAAAAAATAGTATTACAGTGTACAGTAAAAGTATGTATGAAACATGTGTGGTACAGTATTATTCATGAGTTATTGCAATATCAATTTGGACTTCAGTTGCACCCATTTTTTAGAGTTCTGTTTTAACTCCTTACTAAATTTCTGAATAATTTCCGCCAGATGCACCTTGGATAGGAATGGCCTCCCTGGATAAATGACCCAAATTCCATTAAAAGCTCAAGATAGAGACGACTGTCGAAATCTAACTGAGGCCCTTTGCGGCAATCGGTATATATATATATATATATATATATAAATATATATATATATATATATATATATATATAATTTTAATGATAAACTGTATGGTCACAATACCAGATAACATACACCCATGTCTCTATAGTGTCAAGTTGTCACACACAGCAGCACACATGAACAGAGAAAAGACGTCAACAAACATCCAACTGATGAAATGCAGACGACAATTTTCTTTAAAATGGACCTATATTTCGTTGAAACCCCTTTTACATAGATAGGTATAAAGGCACTGAAGTTGTTTAAGAATCAAGATACACAAACTGGGGTTGATTTACTTTAAAAATACTATTAATTATGATCATTGACAAAATGGCAACTTCGCATTCAGTGAAGTAACCAGCTGCTTGGATGGACCTCCACCTAGCTACAGCAGGCTGCAGCCTGCTCTAGCTGGCTCGCCTACAGCCTACCTACAGGCCTACCAAGGAAGGATGGCAGGCCAGTCTTCCTTCCTCACACAAGCCTCCCGGGGAGATTAAACGCAAAAGACGAGAGAGAGAGAGAGAGAGAGAGAGAGAGAGAGAGAGAGAGATTTTACCATGTAAAGAATATACCTGACTAAAACAACATACTTTCCATTAATTATTATGAAAAAAAATAAATGCAAATGCTATAGAGAGAGAGAGAGAGAGAGAGAGAGAGAGAGAGAGAGAGATTTTACCATGTAAAGAATATACCTGACTAAAACAACATACTTTCCATTAATTATTATGAAAAAAAATAAATGCAAATGCTATAAGAGAGAGAGAGAGAGAGAGAGAGAGAGAGAGAGAGAGATTTTACCATGTAAAGAATATACCTGACTAAAACAACATACTTTCCATTAATTATTATGAAACAAAATAAATGCAAATGCTATAGAGAGAGAGAGAGAGAGAGAGAGAGAGAGAGAGAGAATTGTGCAGTGCCTGCCAACCGGAGCTCTGTAGGTATTATTCTAATAACTTTGAAATCGACTTTAATTATTTTGACTAAATTTTTCAATTTCAACTCTACTTTCATTCCAGCTCCATTTCTTCTTGTTTGCTTCCAACCTCTTTAACGTTTAATTTACATTGTAACCGAGAAGTTTATTCCCTGTTGGAGTCCCCTGGGCTTATAGCATCCTGCTTTTCCAACAAAGGTTGTAGTTCAGCTAATAATAATAATAATAATAATAATAATAATAATAATAATAATAATAATAATAATGACGATGATAACCAACCACAGAAGTTGTCTACTAAAGTGCCCAGCATAAAACACTATCAGTTTAAAGGTTTAAAGGCCGCTCATGAATGGCAAAGGCAAGGAAGAGTGACACTGCCCTATGAAGCAGGCAGGACAATGCCCTAGAGACTGACCATATATACATATGAACAGCGCCCAAACCCCCTCTCCACCCAAGCTAGGACCAAGGAGGGCCAGGGAATGGCTGCTGATGACTCAGCAGATAAACCTATAGGCTCCCAAGAACCCCCAATCCTTAAATCACAAGGGAGATGAAGTTGCAGTGACCAAAGGAACTAACGAGTTTGTGTGGGACTCGAATCCCAAGTCTGGCAATCACCAGGCAAGGACGCTACCACCAGGCCACCACAACCCTTTCATTATAATTCATAAGAAAAACTTGTTCTAATAACTAATTTTAACTCTATTTGCGAAAACAAAAATGATCAAGACTTATTTTTATCGTATTTCATAAAACCTTCGTCCACAAAAACAAGACAAAATTCCTATCTCTTGGGGCAATGCCACATCAGATGGCGACAATAACATTTAACACGTAGAAACACAAGTCAAGATGATTAAGAAAGTAATCACTAATCTATCAGAAGATTATAACCAAGAGAATTACCCACATTTCTCACCAGACTCTTAGATGCTGTAACATAAGTTATCTTAAATACTTTCTTAGTCCGTTGGGTTCTAAGAGCCAGTTGGAAACGACAGAGGATTAACATGTTCTAACATATTGTAGATATTACCATGGAATTTGGCAGGAAGAGAGGAACTATGTTTCCTATCAATCCCTGAAATTTTCATTTGGATATGATAATTATTCCAGGAACAATTTACTCCACAACTAAAAATAACCATTCAACTCATACTGAAATAAACGTTTGCTGCGGCTTTTCTATGGCAGATATCAACATGAAAATTGGTACGAATATAGTTTATATAACACCCATCAAACCCTGTGAAAATAATTTGGATATCTGTGAAAATCTAGGAGTAGTGTGCTCCTCCTCACTGAATTTTTTAGTTAAAAGTCGTCACTTACGAACAAAAGTGACAGCCAGGGCATGCCTATAAAAGGTATTAACAATGAAATTAGCTAAAACATAGCTTATATATTCTTAAATAATTTCTTAAAATTTCATTGGAATATATTTATTTGTATTGGAGTTATTGACTCCTCCGCTGAAAATATCAGCTGTTCCTCCACCCCCAGCCCCTACCACCTCGCTCCGAAATCTGTGGTTAGGGAATGATTGGGCTGCGGGTTGGGTGAGATATCTTCAAAAAAGATTGGCATTTCATATAAGGTCATACTTCGCTCGCAACAACAAAAATAATAATAATAATAATAATAATAATAATAATTAAAGCAAGTCATATCATATTGAATCAAGACATACTACCCACGAAATGGTTGTCACAACCTCTGACACAATGTAGAACTATATGAACGAAAAGTTGGTGTTGCTTTTATTAAGTTTAGCTCCCCTGCTTCTATTGAATATTACAATGCTATATCTATTACTATCTTTCTTATTACAAATAACAGATGACATTAATTATGTCAATAATAAAATATAACCTGTAAACACATAAAAAATTGCATCACCTAACATTTTATTAACCTAAAAAGCATAATTTAAAATTCATATTTTCGCTCATGTTGACATATATGACGTCACCACACCGCCTATGCTACGTGTCAATCCAGCCGTCAGAAATAACAATAAGAAATATCAAAAGACAATTAATTAAAGAAAATATTATGAATTAAGTATTTTAATTCACTTGTCTTTTAATTGTATTATCATCTGTTCAAAAACGATGTTTATTTATTCTTTTTTTGAAATCATTATTACGTATTTTGTTTCTAACTATGGTATATATGTCGTCTATGATTGGCGAGTCCATTATTGGTTTAGGGTAAAAATTTGGTCAGGATAACTTTAAAAGTCGTGAATTTTATCATATCTGACATAATATATTGATACAATAAACGGAGAGAGAAATAAAACATAATGGCAAGTAGTGAAGTTTGTTTATAAAGTGATCTCACGAGAAAAGGACATAAAAGACTTTTGTCTAAGACCCTTCCTCCCCTTCAGTTAGAAATCAATTGGTATAGATTCCTCCATTTTCAGTAATACCAGAACTTTGTTCCTGAATATACTTTAATCATTTTGAATAAGGTTCAAAATAATTCAGAATTTGTTTCTATTATTTGAAGAATTTCAACAAAATATTAGAATGCTGATGCATATTTACCTATAGAATTTTTTTTTATTGTTTTTTGAGAGAAATATACCATATTTTTTCATTGAGTGACTTCCTATGTCCATCTAATCCATATATTCTTTCACACACAAGAAATTGCTCTTATTATATAGTTTTTGAGAAAATGGCAACAATAGATCTTCATAATCATAAACATATCATTAGATTGTGAAATATACGTTGCATTGAATGGCCAATTTCAAAATGAAAATACTGCGTTCTAGATAGGAGATTTCTTACACATCAAGATTGCCAACCTTAAAATGTTAAGAAAAACTAAATGGTAACTCTATCAATACTCATTCAAATTGAACATAAAAATCTTAACTGAAGTATAATGTAAATTTATTAATGCTTATAACAACGATAATTTACAGCATAATTCTAGAAACAACAACAATATTCTTGGCTATTCTGGTTCGTTTCCTTACGAATTTTACCCTTTTTGAATTGATATTCCAAACTTATTGGACTGCTAAACCATATGGAATCTAGGGATAAGTAGATAAATGAAGTACGGCATTGAGATTGGGCCAAAATTGATATCCTAATGATAAGAATCCTTTCTGATATAGTGTCGTCTGGAGGGGGTTCCTTTTGGAATTTAGATTAAAGGATATGTGAAGAATTATGTCCTGATTACTGCCTTTATCACTGTGCTGTCTTCATATGTACAAATAGAAAGTACCAGTAGTTAACTGATCGGACTATTTTGTTTGTAAATATTCTGTTGCTATATAAGTTAAAAGCTAAAAGAATCTAATGTCTACATCCTTGTCCACTTGGTGATAAGGGCTGCAAACCTTTCGACTTAAAAAGAAAAGGAATTATACTAAATATTTTATTCATGACCTGTTTAGCAGGAGGATGAATTTATATTTAAAAAATATATATTTTCGGCTTTATATATCATTCAAGTGACTTTCCACTATTTCTAAATTAAAAATTCTACTTAATTAATTCGTTGGCAATTCTGGACCCCCTCATGAGGAGCTAAATAAATTTTGCCAAAACTGTATACGAGCATTTCTCTTTAAGATTATCTTATAAACGTCAAGATACTTCTTATCTAGACATTTTATTGAATAAAATAATTTAACTTCCTATCTTATTTATGCATTATATGTAATGAATATTTTATATGTATTTTTAGATAAAAAATACGATAATTTTTATGTTGATTTAGTGTTCCTCAAGGTATCAACAGATGGCCTCAGTGAGGTCATTTTGGAAGTAAAATATTGGAAAGAAAATCCGTCTTTAAGGAACGAAATGGGAGTTACCTTCCAATGTCCTCAGCCAATAGGAACGCTCCATTCGGGCAACGGTAAGGAAATTAGCCAATAGGAACGCTCCTTTCGGGCAAGGGCAAAGAAACATAGTCCTTAGCCAATGGGAACACGCCATTCTGGCAAACTGTTAGGGAATTGTGGTTTGCTCTTTCAACTATGTAAAAGAGACAAATGCCAGTTCATAAACTACTGGAAAATTTCAATTTTTTTACTTTCTTTCGAATGAATATATAGAATAAAACCTTTAATATTATATATATTATATTTCATTTATTGCACATGTGGGTAATAAATCAAGCCCATATCATACTTATACGATATTTATATTTATACGGTACTCTTAATGAAAATCTCATCCTCTGGCTGAAAAATGCATTTTTCATATTGATCTAAAGTTTTGTTAACAATTTTGTAAGCAAAGGCAAATCAACGTTATTTCTATATTGTCTTATAAATATATGATGCACTTTCAATATTTCAATAGTGAATATGGTGATGAAATTCCTGTTTACTTTGATAGTTGATTAGGTAAATATTTTTAATAATTTCCCTGATCGAATTAATCTTGTGTTGTTTATCTTTAAAAATTGAAATCTTGCCTGAGAAATCAGTTACGTTGAAGGTATTTTTGACAGTTTATTTTTCAGATATTAGGAAAATAGGTACAGATACTAAAACATAACCTTTGCAATTGAGACAGAGAGAGAGAGAGAGAGAGAGAGAGAGAGAGAGAGCGAATGTATATTTCTATAAAAAATATAAGAAATTGAGTTGATTGTTAACCTTTGCGTCCCTGTATATATATATATATATATATATACTCGCAACGATAACAAGGGTAGCCATTTCTAATCCACTGCAGTACAAAGGCCTCAGATATGTCTTTATTCATGTTGGGTTTGACCAGCTTTCATGGCCACGCTGGCCAATGTGGATTGGTGATGATGGGAAACTTTCATTTGATCGCTTAGAGCAAACCAACCTAGTATGGGTAGCCCTGGCAGATACAGCTTTGCTGATCATGGCGTTACACAAACACTTTCGTCACGTTAATGTATCCCAACTTAGAAAGTTATATACATATATATATATATATATATATATGTGTGTGTGTGTGTGTGTGTATATATATAAATCAACTAAATAGTGGCTGCTTATATTTGCCTATATGCCTCCCTTCAGGTTCTCCTGATAAGAGATTTCAATGGGTCTTCTCTGAATTGCTGAGTTAGGGATGAACTGAAACCACAGTCATGGACGTCTTGGTTACTTGCTATGAATCAATTACATATGCAGTTATACATATTTCTCCTCTGCATCTGTCTGGATAAAGTCTTTTCCAGGTCCCTAAATGAAGGATATTCTTGAAGTTTCTAGAAGAAGGTTATTGTTAGCATACATTATTAGTTAATACCACCTGCAAAACATCATGTATGTATCATATTGGGCCCATTAGGTATAATTAGAGTTTTTTTTACCTACTAGTAAGATGAGTAAGAGGAGATACCAAGGTTATAGGTGCAGTGGTATCCACTATGAATCCTGGCTCGTCCAATTACATGAATATGATCTGTCCTGTAGACTTCTACACTTGTAAGAAAATTCCTACACTTTGTTAATTCTTTTATTCAAATCCTCAATTAATTGGTTATTACAAGCATCTATTTTTAGGTGATATTATCTACTTTCCTTGAGGTAGCTGATTTGAAAAGCCATTGCCTGCCAATCTCTTGGACGAGAGTTCAAGACCACTTGAGCTTAATAGCTTCTAGTAGTGTCTAACCTCACCATGCTTGTGAGGTAGGGATAAGGGATTCGGGGGCTAGCCTACAGGTCTACCTGCTGAGTCATCAGTAATATATATATATATATATATATATATATATATATATATATCCGTATATAGTTATATATATGTATATAGTTTTTTATATTTATATATATGTATATAGTTTTTTATATTTATATATATATATATATATTATATATACATATATGATATATAATGTGTGTGTGTGTGTATATATACACACACACATATATATATATATATATATATATACACACATATATATATATGTATATATATATTCGATTTCAAAAATCCTCTGAATGAGTTAAAAGCTAACAGACAGACAGACAATATTTAGATGACGGACGAATCAAAGAAGGCCAGTGAAGAAATAAAGAAGGCAGCATTTGTTACTGATATTAGGAAAGCTATCTTAGAACATTCAGATAACGCTGAAGTAAGTTAATCTGGAGACGTTATATGAATTTTATAGAATACAATGGGTTCTCTCAAGTGTTGAGTTCGACAAACCAAGAGATCTCCCGTTGACATGGTAAGACAGAAAGGGACTTCAGGTTATGCAAAGTCCAGTGGAATTAACATAAGATAAATCAACTCTGACAGAAATGATAAGTCCCAGGGCTAGGGAATATCTATCAAAATTTAACCACTTATAATTGCAGAAGAATTTTTCCCAATTTATGTAAATTGAACACATTTTTCAAGAAAAATAATCAGCAGTTAGAAAAATGTTTCCCAAATGAGGAAAGTGTAGAAATCCTTGAAAATTTACTTTGTATGCCTTTGGCCCCTGTATCCTTTATAATATAAACACAGCAAGTACACAGACAAATTGTCTTTTATATTGAACTTATATTCATACAATTCTACCTATGCCTGCGAAATGAAAAACAAAAAATAGAAAAAGAAGTATACGATTTATGCCCGGTTACCATGAATTACAGCAAAGATTGCCTTCAGAAAATGGATCCATTTGTGAGGACATAGTAAATGATTCGATCTAGAAGCAGGTAACAATTATTGGAGGAAGTGCATATTTTAGCAGAAAGGAATTTTCCATTCAAATGAAGGGAAAATGCATAATTACACAACACAATATCTTCGTATTGTCCAGTTGTCAGCCAAGGTTCACTTAATAATGCAAGAAATCTTAATCATTTCTGGCACAAACACAAGATACTAATAAAATAGTAACCTGGCAAATATTGAAAACCTTATCCCTACCACTCTCACCAGGAAGAGGAAATAACTCTAATTTTAAAAACATGTCTTCTGATAAAATATCCCGGGACTGTGATTTCCAAACTGAATATAAATGCAACAAAACTGAAAGATGGTCACAAAGAAATCCCTAACTTGGTATATACACATACAACTTCATAAAAAAAGTGAACTGGTTGGTCAAAAACCTTCCTAAAATGAAAAATCATCTTTAATCGTCTCTCTCATGCACACACACACACACACACACACATATATATATATATATATATATATACTGTATATATGGGATGGAGAGCTTTTGGTTAACAATACGAGACTATGAAACACGAAAAGCTACTTTCTTTAAAAAGAAAGTATTTAATGAGCTGGTCTTACAAGTATTAACTTATGCCTCAGAAACATGGAGCCTTAATAAAGCCTTAGAACATTACTTAGTTACAAATCATAGTGCTATGGTAAGAATAATGATGAGAATGACACTAAGCGACAGAAAAAGATAAACATGGATACGAGAGACAACTAAAGTAGAGGATATTCTAACATGTAAGGAAAAGAAACGAACATGGGCAGGACATATCATGAGAATGACAGACAACAGATGGACATGGAGAAAAACAGAATGGGTCGCTAGAGATTGTAAAAGAAGCTGAGAAAGGAAGAGAAGACGATGGATCGACAAAATGATGAAGTTTGCGGGCGTGGACAGGCACAAAAAGACCATAATCAGTCGCCAGTGGAAGGACATGTTTGAGCCCTTTGTTCTGCAGTGGAATAGTAACGGCTGATGATGATGAACCTGACTATAACAATAGTAG